>NC_057793.1:3674882-3974882 GCF_014905175.1 Aphidius gifuensis
TATGTCAAAATGATAATAACGTTTCAATAGTAAAAAGTGAATAATATCAAAAGTGTTTGTGTCATGATAATATTTATCATGTGTCAAAAATAAAAATATTTAAAAATGAATATACTTGAAACTGATAGCTGAAAAGAAGAGTGTTGAAACTATAAAAATAGTTTTAAAAAAAATAATAGAATAGTCTGGATGACGATGAGAAGGGTTGTATAACAAAAAATAATAGTAGTTGATGATGATAATGATGATGATGATGATGATGATGATGATGATGATGATGATGATGATGATGATGATGGTGGTGGTGGTAGAGTAGTCAGTATACAAAGGGGGTTGTATAGTAACGTTGTTGGTCGTGCGACCTAGCGGCACGTCAACTCTGCAGTAGGAGGGTCAGGTACAACTCAGCCAAACGAGCGAACGCCAGTCTAGCGTGGGCTGCGCGTCGCGACGCTACGACTTATGAAAATATCTATCCTTCCTTAAATACAATATAAAATTTTGAAATATAATAACGCGCACGCGCCAAATACATTTAAATAAAATATAAAATTAAATAAATTTGTGTTATTACACATTAGTTACAAAAAAATTTTAAAAAAACTTGAATCTTGATAGAAATTAACATATTGATATTTATAATTTTTTTTTTTTTAATATATTTGAAAATTTTGTGAATTTAAAATTACAACAACTGTGGTTATTCTAATATTGCATCAAAGTATATTAAAAGTTTTATAAACTTTGGATTTTGAAATTTTACTGTAAGCTTTTTTTATTTAATCTTTTTTTTTTTTTTCTACAAAGTTTTACTACTGAGCTTTATTTAGTTTATTTTTTTTCGGTTTGTTTGTAGATATATCATTAGTGCTAATTTAATTTGGATTTTTTTTTTTTCAAAATTTTATTTGACGTATGAAGAATATGTTTGTTCAGTGATGTGATTTTAAATGAGTTATTGATAATATGCACGTGAGGTGAATGAGAAAAAATACTACAGGATCTATCCAAGGTACAGCTTAATATTTTTTTTTATTATCAAATATATTTATTATATTTTTTTTGGATCGATAGAGTGGTGCGCTCGTTTCATATAAATTCAAAAAGAATATAAAGTTAAGAAAATTATTATCTTGTTTGCGCCCGATGATATTGACACTCAAAAATAGTATTCATTTGTTTTTTTTTTTTTTTAATTCTTTTATTCAATTCTTGTCAGATTGCTTGAGCTAGCGGTCTTTTGAAAATCTACTTGGCATGATATATATTTGAGCTTTAAAAGTAGCCCTCATGATCAGAATATCAAATAAGATTGAAAAGCCACTCTGGCACTTTTATTTTATTTTTTTTATTTTACAAATGTTTTTTACTTTTTTTTTTTATTTTTCATATATATTTTTGAGCAATGGAAAGCTCATTTTTCTTTCATTAAATTTACTGTTTTAAAAATTCATCATACAGTACAATCAAATAAAAATCTTATCTCCATGTTTGATTTTATTTCCGTTTGATAACATTGAAATATACGTACAAAACTTGAGTACAAAATTATATAAACACGATATCATAAAAATGATTTTCATATTAAAAATTTTAAATTATAATTTTACACGCAAATAACAAATAATATTATTAAAATACAATATCCGATATTTTGATAATAAAATATAATTCAATGATAATATTTTTTTTCATTTTTAAGTTAAACATAATCGGGGTCTGACTAAACGACGAGTTGTATCACTGATAAAAATCATTCATCACTAAAAAAATTGTGTAAAAGTATACTAAAAATTTTATTTAATTGTACTTGAAAAATCAATTTCAATTACATGTCATTGACTTACTTTCAATGCATGCATTAATTAATGCATTAATTCTAATTAAAATGAGAAAATAAAAAGATCAATAACAAATTAACAAATAAAAATTTCAGTAACAACGAATGTCTGTATTTTATGGAATAATTTAATTACATGCTTTTGATAATTTATGAGAAACTTGGACTATAGAATTTTCGTTATAAATTATACAAAATTTCATTTCTCATGATAGCTCAGTTGACATATGAAATACTCTCATAAATTTAAACCAAAAATTATACTAACAACTGGATTAATTGATGACGGTGACCATGTCTTATACTCATTTGTCATTATATTTTTTTAAATTTTTCATCCATTCAGTATATAAATTTGAATGCTTTTTAAACATTATCGATAATTAAAATTAAAATTTAAAATATTTTATTGCTAAAAGCTGTGTAATCTTTGTTTTTTTTTTTTAATTATTTTTTATTTCTTTTCATATAAGTATACTATATTTACGTATATACTTTATGAAAAAGCAAAGTATATATCAGATAAATTGTGACAAGAGTTTGCTTACATTCATGCTTTTATATTGACTCATTAATTAACTTTTTTATTATATATACGATACATATGTACTAATGCATATATAAATTTTTTTTATTTTTTAAAATACTGCATGAAAAAGCTTTTAAAAAAAAATATTAATAAATAAATTGAAGTATTATTTATTCCATGAGTGATATGACTTTTCAAAAATTCTCATTTAGAAACATATCAGTTACACTGGAGAATCATATTTTCATTTATTCTATTATTTTTCAATGCATAAATAAAAATAGAAAAATAATAAAAAAGTTTATCTATAATCTTGAAATTTTTATCATAGATGAAAAAACATTTTGACTATCATATCAATCATTTATACTGACTAAAATTTAAACATATGCATCACGTATCGACAACTTGAAAGCAATATTGGTTTCAAGTTTCTTCAGGATAATAACAATAATCTAAAATAGAAATATAGGTCAATCTAAAATTTTATTTTCATTAATAAAAAAACAAGAAGAAAAAAAAAAATTACTGAAGCGTTCATACTTTTTATTTTTTCCTTTTTTAGATTTCCATTTTTTTATTTCTTTTATTTCATTGATATAATAAACATAATAGTTATTGAAAAATCAATAATATTGAATGTGCCTCGATAAAATAAAATTTATATTAAAGGCACTATTTAATTGGCATATTGTTAATTGTGCTTGAAGAAAATAACTCGTCGTTAGCAATAATAATAATAAAAATAAAAATATACGTAATTGTAAAAGTGTCAGATCCTGAGAATTGTTAGTAAACGTGAATCGAGATAAATTTAAAAATATCTGAAATAAACGAGTGTAATTAAACTTTTCGTTTTTTTTTTTTTTTTGTTATTTTATTTTTGAAAATGAATTATTTAATTCTTGGAAAATGAAAAAAAAAAAAATTCAGCATTTGAAATATCATTGTTAATTAGTTAATTAGTATATTTATTTTATTTTGATAATTTATTTAATTATTTTTAATTAAATGGGTTGAATTTAAAATAAATTGAAAAACTTTCTAGTTAAAAAAAATTTCGTTGTCATGCTCATCTTCTGGTTCATATGATCTCACTGAAGTGTAAAAATTTCTTGCTGATAAAATTGGAACAAATCCGGAAATCAAATGTGCCCGGAGGATAGGTTGCTTGCCTTTTGGGGTCTACCAAAATGGTTATTTGAGAGCCGGTTTGAAATTGGTATCAATACAAACACAGACTGATTGAGCGACACATCACATCAACCTTTTTCATTTCATCATCATTTCATTGTATATATATACTCCAATTTATATTTCATTTTTTATTTATTTATATTTTTATTTATTTATTTATTATCATTCTTTTTTATTGTCGTTATTTTGATTCAATAAACTCGCAACACTATGTACATTATTATTTCACCATTCTTTCTTTAATTTAATATTTTCTTTTTACATTTTCTTTTTTTTTTTTTTAACAATAACTTCTATTATTTTTTTCTGTGATAAAAAAAAAAAAAAGAAAACAGTTTCATTTTTTATCGTGAAAATAATAAACAAAAATAAATAAATATTTATTTAATAACAACAAGATTGACATGGAAAAAAAATGCAGAAATAAAATATATTTAAAATATA
Organism: Aphidius gifuensis; assembly: GCF_014905175.1. Classification (NCBI taxonomy): domain Eukaryota; kingdom Metazoa; phylum Arthropoda; class Insecta; order Hymenoptera; family Braconidae; genus Aphidius; species Aphidius gifuensis. The sequence continues at coordinate 3,678,893 of NC_057793.1, forward strand.
AGAACATTCCAGAGAGAAAAATATCAAAATAGAGAAAATTTAATGTTAAAAAATCAGACTGAGGTAAAAAAATGAAAAAAAAACATTTTTTCATGTCTTCAGGTTTGTTGTTTGTTTCGTATGTATATATTGTATAATAAAATATAAAACTTGTAAGGTTTTTTTTAGAATTGAAAATTCAAGTTGGCAAAAAAAAATATCTGTATATGAAATTATTATTTTATATTTCATATATGCACTGACTTCAGTGTCAGACAGATATAACCAGTAAAAATATACTCCACTGAGAAAAATCTATTTAGGAAAGAGTATATACTAGCATCAATATAAATGTCTATCGTTATTGATGTTGAATTTATTATTAAAATATTTTTTCTACATTTATTTTTTTATATATAATTTGTAAATTGACATGGTATGTCATATATTTAACATTCATGTGACTGTTGTAAATTTTATATGAAAATCACAATTTAAAAACAATGTACACATAAAATGTCATTGGATTATTGAATAATGGGGTGATTCTTTGACGTGATAGATGACATTATTTCTGACAGGGTTGATGAGGGATTAGAGTAGAGAAAGGTGTATATGACGGGTGAACTCAGTCTCATGCATCAACTCTTTTTTTTTTTTTTTTATACCTAGTTTACTTTGTGTATACGTATGTCATACTTATACTCATATACACTGTACATTTAATAGTGTTGCAGGGCAATGTGACCAAGCTGCCTCATATATCTTTCATGCTACTTTTGCGACGGAAATATAACCTTCCTTCTTACTATTATTTTTATTTTTATATGACGATGGCAGTGTACATTAAATACATTTCATTTTTTTTGTCTTTTTTTTACTTAACAAAAAAATTAATAATATAAAGTTTAAAGAAAAATAAAAAGAATTATTGTCATTCAATATTTAAATGACTGAAAATTACATATTTATATTTTTGTAATAAATAGTTGAATATTTTTTTTTAAACTAAAATAAAAATTGTATATATTTAATTATAATAATAATATTTTAAATTAATATTTTTATTATGCAGGTTTATATGTGCTTTCATTTTTATTTAATACGAAAACATCATTAATAACAATCTACCATATACATCACTATATTACTCCAGTAAAACTCGAGGTAAATCTATTTACGTTCATCGTAAACAAGATAGATCAACTTTATGCTGGAAAACCATCTTTTCGTTGTTAAAACCTCACATATCTATAATTTCTTTTTTTTTTTTTTCATTTCTTTATGGTAAAAATTTATATGAATTTCGTTGGTAAATGATATATATATATACTTTTTTTTTTATTTACGTAAAAGAAATATGAAAATTTAATAAAAAAAATTCTTTTTTTTTTTTCTATATACTTTTCTTGAAACTCAATTGAATATCCCCATGAGAAACTCGTGTCAATTATTCAAAACAAAATTCTCTCAACTTTCCACATATATATATTCTCGTTTCTATATTACAAATTCTTCTTGAAGCATTTTTATCTGTGGGGAAAATGTATATAATTATATATAAAAATAAAAAAACAAGCAACAGTAGCAGCCAGTACAGCAAAAAAATAAAAAATGAAATTATAATAAAAAAAATGAAAAAAAAAAAGAAAAATCATGTACCAATTCAGTTAGACGTGATGAGATTATAAACAATTTATCTTCAACTTTTATCATTATTATAATTATTATACAACAGGCTTGTTTACGAAAATAAGTTTAAAATATATACGAGTCTAGTGAGTCACAAGTTAGGGGACATGAGAATACACGAGAATACCAACTGGGAATAACATGGCTATTCAGTGTCAAATATTCAAAGCAATCTAAAGTACGTTGCCTGAACAGTTTAATCTGAAACTAATCTAGCAAGTTGCGTGGTTTAGCTATGGAGTTTTGAAATGAAAAATAAATAAAATAATAAAAAAAAAAAATAGAGAAAAGAGAGAGAGAGAGAGGGTTGAATAGAAGTGGGTTTCGGATAATAAAGTAACAGGCCTAGAAACATGATATGAGTGGAGAGCTTTGCGCTTGCGTTATGATCACATATATAAAGTGGCATTCTAAAGTCCTTGTTTTCCATATGCATGTATAATTATATACACATATAGAGATGTGAAAGGAAAAGCTCTAAATATACATGTATATATTTTGGCATTAGAAGAGAGAAAGAGAGGGAGAGAAAGAAAATTAAGATGTATAATGATAATAAGTCTGGCAAACATCGAGATTGCTTCACTTTCTATATTAAATCACACTGGTTTGAGAAAGAGCTGGTTTTGATGGTGCTAGACAAGGGGAAAAACAAGGAAAAAATTATAATTCTAGATAGTTTCTGGATACGAAATTCTCAACGCTAACTTGGCATTACCGGTTTTGGGGAAACAGAGTGTGCTCGATTAACTTCAGACCCATGAGTTTGATGCATCTTCACACCCAATCCTTCATACCCTTATTTCCGGATAAAGCTGACGACCATCTCACACCATCCGTTTCTACAAATTTTACTTCGTTATGCTTCGTACTAACCACACTATACTTAACTATAAATTTTACTCATCACAAGTGTTTTCATTTTATTATATTATTTTATTTTTACAATCTTTTTTAGAATTTTTTTTTTTATTTTATAAATCAAATATTTTGAAAAACTATTTTAGAATTTAAAATAATTTATATGAATATTTTTGATCGTTTAAATTTATAGAATTTTAGAGAACAATGTTTTATAAAATTTTATATGAAAAATATATTTTTTTTGTGTTTAGAATTTTAATTTTTTTTTACATTCCTTTTCATTTATTTAAAATGTTTATAATGATTTCTTTAATTGGAGCGTGCTTTTGTGATTTCAAAAGAATTGAAAAAATAATATCATTAGAAAAAATAAATACTAAAAGTATTGTTGTTAGTTTTTTTTTGTTTATTATTTTATTATTTTTGTTTAAAATTCATAAAAAGGTTTCTATAATAGAAATCACAAATAAATATTCATTAATTAAGTATAAAATGAAAAATCGAATAATGTTATTAAAATTATTTTATTTTTCATGTGTTTTTTTTTTTCAATTATACAAATGGAAATGTATGAATATTTTTTTTCCACATCCATTTTTATCTATTTTTTAAAACTTTGTTTAATAAATAATAGATTTTTACATTTCTCTGAGTTATTTGCATTATAAAACGAATTTGTTTTTCAACAAAAAATTCAATTGGCAAAATATTTACTAAAAGTTCACAAAAAAAAAAAAAAAACTATATAGATAAGCAAATACTATTTTATTAATCAAATTCAAAAGAATTTGTTACGTTATTTATTAATAAAAACTTTGTTTACTTTATATTTTGTTGCCAAACGTAATTGGTATAGCACAATATACAGAAAAAAAAAAGGAAAGAAATAGCCAATGAATCTTCATTTAAGTAGGAGTCAAGTGGATAGAGAGGGAGAGAGAAAAGGCGAAAATAGAAACTTGATTGAACAAAGTGCACCAATTGTCGATATCGTGACACAAGTGGATAAATTGATAAATTTGATGAATTGATAAAAGAACAATGCCATTTGGCTTTTATAAAAATGAAGATAAAAAATACAAAACTCTTGAACCACACATGAAGATTGAAAATCAATTTAAAAAAAAACCTTTTTTAATTTTTTTTCATTACCTAAAAAATAGCTGACCTGAAAAACACAAAAAATGCAAATTAATTATACATTGCACGCTTTCAAAATACTTTTTAAATATAAAATTTTTTGTGTTTATTTTTGTTGAAATTTTACAATATTAGATTTAAATTAATTGATAAATTATATAGCTATTTTCCTTTTGAGCCTTATAAAAATAAAAATAACTTATATTTACATAATTTATTGAATTCTTGAGCGGTTATAAATTGTAAATTGACATCGGCTCGATAAATTATTTATAATCTCGTCTTCTATGAAGGTGTCAAGCTGTAGCATTGCAAAAATAAACCCCCTACTTTTAGTATCTCATTTTCTAGAAAATATCGACGATGCTATAAGTGTATGAACTCTCTCGTGAACCGAATAATCAACAGGCCATACTATATAAACCACTTCCCTCTAACGATGAGCTTTTGCATATTCATATTAAGGCGCAAAATAATTTCAGTTTATATATACTGATGCCGATGCTTTCAATGCCCCAGGATATCACCAAAACTTACTAAATAAATTTTAGCATCATCAAGTTAACTGACAATAACCCAAACAAAAAAATAATACAAAAAAAATTCATAAATAAACTCATAAATGTATTTATAAAGAAGAGCTTACGACAAAAAATCGTTTAGTGTCCTCATTTACCAAGCTTCATTTTTTATTATTATCATTTTTTTATAGCTAATGTATATATGTATAAATAAATTCAACCTGTCTGTCTTTAATTTTATTTATTAGCTTATAATATTAAAAAATTTGAATAAACTTTTATCGAATATACGCTATTTTAGCATCACAATAAAAAAAAAAAAAAAGTTGAATTTTCATTTATTTCGTTATATTGCTAAAAACCACTTTGATGATATGCGAATAAAGATTAAAATGAATGAGTGCAAAAATAAAAAAGTAAAATATATATATATAAAAAAAGGTAAAAGGAAAAAAAAAAAAAAAAAGGGTGTTGGAGGAGAAAAGTAAAATGGAAAACGACGAGTTGAGACAAAAGACGATAAAAGCTGGATTCCATAGCCATGGGGTTTGGTGTTCATCGACGTCACGATTACCATTTTATCGGTGCCTGATTTGCGAGAGCACTCTACTCTACCTCGTTTCGTGGTGGTGGTGGGTGCCAAGGGGGTGGAGGCAGGGGTGGATGATCTCTACATTTGTGTGAACATATAGCTATGTATTGATATCATATTTATATATAGTATTAGTTGGGCTTGCACTTCTAGTGTCATCGGTCGTTTATTTATTTTTTTTTTTTTCTATTTTTTTCTTTATTTATTTTTTGTTTTTTAAATGCAAACACCACATCTCCATCCATATCGAAGTTTACGCCCCTTCATAGCAATACATTATTGACATAGCATATAGTACGTATTTTTTAAATTGACTTTATACATACTGTTAAAAAAAATAAATCATAGAGAAAAAAAATATACACAGGTTAAATAAGTGAGGAAAAAAATACCAATATTCCCAGATAGTTGATAATATTGATGATTCAATATTTTTTTTATGAATAAAATTCGTTTAATCAGATATTCATTTAAATGTTTGTATAAAATAAATGAGTTTTTATACAATATATATATTAAATTATTTTCAAATAAATTGATAATAAACATCGATTAAAAAAACAAGGTATCAATTTAATTTTTATATTGGTAAAAATGTAAAAAATTTGTAAAAAAAAAAAGTAAAATATAAACATAGCCCGTATCAAGTTTTTATATTGCTTTTATATGCACACACATTTAGAGCAAATTTTTAATAATATTGTTTGTCATATATTTGCCGTGCACATGATGTGTTCACACAGTGTCACATGTATACTAATTTTAAGGTGGAATTGAATTTTAATCATAAACAATTACTATTGTACAAACAAACTATATCTGGCTGTTGGTTAATCCTGACTCGATAGCATTTTATCAGTATAAAAATTCAATTTATATTTTATTATTCCACAATGACAATATTATTGTTTGTAAAAATAATTTCATTAACAAAAAAAAACAAAATGTTAGCATTTTTTTTTGTCATTTTTAAATAACTCTTTTTTTTTTCTTTCATATTGCATGAATAAAATTTAATTATTTATATTTAAATATTTATATACATATTTATTATCATAATAATGTATAAAGACAGTTGTTGGTGATTATCATACAATAATAATATTAAGAAAATAATAAATAATAATGATCATAATAATAATAATAATAATAATAATAATAATAATAATAATAATATAAAATGATAAATGATTTCTTGTCATGAATAACCTGAATACTATAACTATACAAATGAGATTGTTCCAATTTGTTTACCGAATCACGTGAATGGAATACAAGTAAAATCAGAGATGGAAATAAACCACTGAGTGAATAATATACCCAGTTAACATCAATTACTTTGAATCAATTGACATACCTGATTGCAATTCATATATATGAAACAATTTAGAGAAGACCAAAATGTTATTTTGTTTAAAATTGAAAGACCCCCAATATTGTTTGCATTCAAGAATTATATGATTCTGTGCATGGTCATTATTTTATATAATTACATATATGTCAATACAACAGACATCATTTATTAGTGTTTAGTAATTTGAGCAATTATTTCAACTCTTAGCATGACAAAATAAATCAGATTATTAATTATATTTAAATACAATTTACTGTTCAATATTTTTGAATAATATAAATAACATATTTTCTCAATGCCAATGAAAATTTTAAGATAGTAAAATTTATTAAAAGTATTCGTGATGAATATTATTAAGTGATGATAATGTCTACTTGTGCGTTTTTTTTTTTTCTTATTTTAGCTTCCAATGAAGTTTTTTTTTTGTGAGATGAGACGAGCGACAAATTATGTCGATGAAAAAGTTTTTCATAAAATGTTCAACCCTCTTGTACAAAAAAAAAAAATGGAATGCAGAAAGCAATTTTTTCCATTTGAATTATCCCTTTCCCTTTCGTACTTTCACATTTTACTTGAAGAAAAAGAAAAAAAAACAGACGAAAAAGATGTTGAAAAAAAAAAACAATAGAAAAAATTAAATGAAATGTCTTGTGACGTTGAGTATAAAAAGTTAGTGGATAAATAGTAGCTAATACTTAATAGTATACGAAAAGTTTCAAAAGCATCTAACCATCAATTTCCGACCGCAAGAATTTGCTCTTTCTTGGACTGAAATAAAACAAAAGTATTCTTCTTTTTGAAGACAACCGATGACTTGAAAGAAAAAAGTAAAAAATTAAATTAAAAGAAATAATGAAATAAGCATCAACTTTTTCTTAATCTATTAGGATATAAATTAAAAAAGACAATGATATTAGTTAAATATAATTGTTCAATCGTATAATTATATAATCTACCTTTGTACAATTAAAATTCTTTAATCTGCTTATTATTCATGCTTGGATTTGTTTAATTATCCAGTACAAAAATAAATGATAAATTTTAATGTTTGACAGTGTTGTTAAACTATCACACGTTATAGCCATCATTTTGGCTCTCCTGAGACCTCTTTGCCATTCTTCTTTCGTACGTTGCAAAGCACCCGAGTGTACGATCGACGAAAATTTATATCTGACACGAATGCGCCAAACGCTCACCTGAATTTAGAGCGTGGACGCACGCGAGCTTGTATTTCGATCGAAAATATAAATTAAAAACAAAATAACAACAATATATAAAAATCATAATATTAAAAAAACATTATTATAAATAAATATGAAATATAAAAATTTGCCAAAAGAAAGTGTGAAAAAGAGTATCGTGTGAAATGAAATACTTGCAAAATGAAAAAATTAAAAGAAATAAAAATAATCAAAAAAAAAAACATGCATTTGAAACGTGAGATTTTAATATAAACGTAATAAAAAAATAAAAATAAATAGACATGAGTATCTAATGGTAAAGTAGTGTATTTATAAAGAATATTTTTTTATTTTCCTCACGAGTAGTAATTAAACAATGAAATATAAATACAGTTGAATTCATAATCGTTTTAATAATCATATAACGCTTATTCATATGAGCACCATTTTGATATGATTAAAAAAAAATTCAGTTTAATAAAGTAACTAAGCTTCATCAAGAATTATCTGAAAAATAAAAAAAAAGAAATTTTAAATTTTTAAACATGTAATTCGTTATCGACTTAATTCAACTCACATCATATTCATTTATATTTTTTTAATTAATTTTTATTAATTCACAAAAGTCTTTGTTGAATTACTAAATTTTTTATAAATCTAAAAACATTCATGCATAAAACTATATTTAAAAAATCGAAAAAAATATAAACCAATAATTATCGATTAATTTTTTAAATAAAGTAATTTAATTTTATATGAAAAATAATTCATTTGCTTCGTCAACTGAACGAAATAATTGATTCATTAAAATTTTAAAAACATTTCACTTGAATAAAGCAAACAATTTCATACTAAAGTATATTTTTAATTTAATAAATGGTGAATTAAATTTAAAAAAAAACAATAACTAATATTTCCGTATAAATTATTATTCGTTGGTATCATTTTTTTTTTTTCTTTCATCAGTTTTTCTTTTAATTAAACTCAATAACAATTTATCGGTTATTTGAATAATTATTAACAACATACATTTAACTGTATGTCGATGATCCAAAAATACAAGTGATGAATTTTTACAAGGGTCAAATACTATTTAGCATGGTTCATCCAATTTTATCCACGTGCAACATCGACGTATCGTCGATTTTCAATATATAAATTATTCGTTGTTAATTGGATTCAGTGGATGCATAAAATCTACAACTGGCCAATATCATATATTCGAAAAGGGCGGAGAATTGAAACAGTGGTGAACGGCTGGAAGGTTGGATGAAATTGAGAGGGGTAAATTAAAATTGAGGGGAATAAAGTTATAGGTGTGATGAGAGAAATGGAAATTGTATTTTCTCATTCGCACCAGTCGAGAATAGTGTAAATCGTTGCTTGCAGTTATATCAGAGAGAGAGAGAGAGAGATACAGAGTGCACAATTAGGTAGCACAATATTTACTATTTGCCAATATTGCGATAGCTTAACGATCCGTGCCATCTGGCACGTTCCAACTATGATTCGCGTCCAACGAGTCTTTAAAAAAAAATATATATATTATTATTTATTATCATATTTTTAAACAAAAGTTTTTGTTCGAATTATATATAAACATGAGAGAATTGTCAATCTTAACATCTGTTGTATAAATAAAAATAAAAAAAGAAATAAAAATTTGGTATTTGGTAGTCTCAATTACTAACGAATTTCGAATTTGCCAAGTTCGAAATGAAAGCAGAGAATCCTCGAGAATCTCAACAATTTTGCTTTGAAGTAGTTGAAGGGGTGATGAGAAAGAGCTTTGCAAAAAAAAAAAGGGTGACGTGATAGAGAAAAAAGAGGTGGATGGGGTGGATAACAAGTTGGTAAAAAAAAATAAAAAAAAAAGAAGAATCTTAAAAATAGAAAGAACGAGATGGTTTAGTGAAGAAGCAAAAGAGAAAGAGCAAGGTGAGGTCTCGTACAAACCTTGAAAGCAATTTCAAGAGTCACTGATTTTGTCCCGCAAGCACACTGCCAACGCTTCCTTTGACGCTGCTTTTGCTCTACTTGTTCGTCTCTGACCTCGCATTGCTGTTACTAGCTACTGCAAGTTTGTTTTCTTATGTACTTTCTATAGTAGCTTTCAACATTTCTTTCTCCTACTTTGATTTCTCGGGAGACGCCCAACTCTACAAACCATGAACTTGTTTATTTTTTACTGATTTTTCGCTTATCTTTTTTTCATTTTTTTTATATTTATATATAAGTGTTCTTCAAGTTTACCAAACTCAAAGAAAAGCAAATACAGTTGACCAAAAAAAAATTAAACTTGTTGACTTATACAATTATTTTTGTATACACACAAATATAAATTAACATTATAAGGGAGTGTAGCTCACAGTGGATAGTATTTTTTCTCATCTAAATTCATACAAAAAAAAAAGGTGTCTGTTTTATTTAGCAACTTATCTTGATGAATTTTTTTTTAAATTTATAATATTAATGTACAAATTATATAGTGCTTAATTTAATTGACTAATGTAATTATTCAATGCTCAGTAAATTTACAAAATATTTATAAATTTATGACATTTAATATTTTGTATTTATAGCGGCAGTAGATAGTGTGTAGTCGTGTTGGATTGTGTTAGATGAGAGTAAGAAAGATAAATTCCATGAAAAGAACAAGTAGGTTTAAAGTTAATTCGCCGACGAGGCAATAAACTTACACTTACGATAAGCACGTGTGTAGCCCAGCGGGTTAACCCTTCGAGCCAATGAAGAAATTTCCTTGACAATCGTTGAAATTTAACCGCGGATTTCTATAAATTATTACTACCGAATATAAACTTATATCTATAAATATATTAACCAATTTATCTACACAATTATATCAACGAAATTATGTCAATGAGTTTTTTGCTTTGTGGTTTATTAAAAAAAGATAAAGCAATACTTACAAATTAATGTCTGTTAATTAAGACGTTGAAAAGTTATCTTGAATTTTTATTACTTTAGATAGAAGCCATGCACTTGTTTTAACAAACGAGTTGTCAAGTATAGTTGAAAAAACAAATATAAAAAGTCAAATAAAACAATTGAGTGTACAACGGCGATTCAACGTGTCAGAAGACTTGAAGGAAAAAAAATAAATAAAAAGTGAATAAAAATAAAAAAAGATTCATGTACATAAAGCTATGTATATTGTAACATTATGTGTATATCTTAGTCTTCTTTACTCAGCCTATTTTGTCTCTTTACTTTCGTGTCTGCAAAGTACTATATATATATATTATACCAAGTGAGAACTACTGAAGTATGTGCACTCAGCGTGATTGGTGCGCGCTAAAGCGTAGTGCGGTACCTGCCATGAGAACGAGTGAATTTGTTTTCTTCTTATACTCATGTATATACATACAGAGTCATCTCTTTCCATATGTTCTGACTAGAATTTTATATATCTTTTTTGTTTTTTTTTTTTCTTCTTTTATACAGTTTTATCTACATTTGAGTCAATTGAATTTTTAATAGACATCGTGGAAATGTAATAAGTCTTTCTATTATAAATAACTTTGTGATAAATGTGAGGTCAAAAAGTCAAGTTATTGCGCTGATTAAAATATAAATAGTTTACTTGTGTAATTTGAAAAATAATCTAGTATCTAATGACATTGATTGACTCGCTAATAACTTGGAAAATAGTGGTTAAATAAAAAATTTTAAAAGCTGTCAATATTTACATACTTGTATCTTCAACAAGGTGTTACTGATAAATATCATAATCAGTTAATTTACACCTAAATATTATTGATTAAATATAGATAATCAAATTTTCAAGTGTTTAACATCATCTTAAGTAACTTGATATTTATAATCTACAACAACTTGTTAGCAGCTCTACAAACTTTTCATATCTCTATGTATACAATAGAAATTACTATTAAAAAAATATTGACTCATTAAAATCAAAGTGACTTTATTTAATTTATATTTTTTTTTCTTATTATAAATAAACTATGTAATGAATATTAATCTTTTATTTTGTTTTCATAATATTAATTTTTATTGATGTAGAAAATATTAAAATGATTTTTCTTTGAATGAAAGTCTAATTAATACATCAATGAGATGTTTACTGCAGTCATGTAAATATAACTAATTTCAACATGAAACACAAGTCATGACTTATGTGCTAATGAGTACAAAGTGTCGAGTTACAAGTTGTTTTCAGCCCTTGAAAGAAGCCTTTACTCTCGGCATTGGTTTTAATGCTTCGTTAATGGTGTTGGAAATTGACACAAATATCAACTTACCCTATAGAAATGAATGGAGCTTGTATAGTTGTATCAATGCAGATAAGAAATAAAAATACCCTAAATATACTAGATAATATACGTAAATAAGAAAAGGGTCTTTCTCAGCAGGGGTGTGTGTCATTACGAAAATTCAAGTGTTGGTCAGTGAGATCTAGGAAAACAAACTCCAAAAAAAAAAATAGAAAAAAACATTGAAGACCACACGAACCACTGAAAGGAAGAAAAAAAAAATTAATTCAAAGTCTAACCTATGTGAACAATTTATTTACCTCTTAGACGAAAGATGATTGCCATAGATTGAAATAAAAAAGCAAAAAAAAAAATTGATATCCATTCGATAAGTTAGGACTTGGTTAATTAAATTTTATAGAGTACAAGTTTGCCATGAAGATATTTTTCCAACTTGAAAAAATATCAACGATAAAAGAAATAAAAAAATATATTGCTGAAATAATATTCGAATGATTATTTTGTATCCTATGAATAAATATTGACGATGAAAAACATTTAAAATTCAATTCAAACTAATTTATGTATTTTAATTTACAAATTAACATTGTAGTTATATATATTTATATTTTCTATGTAACAATTTAGTTATTTCGTTTTAAACCAAGATAACTGAAGCTGCAGCTGGTAGTATAATACGATTGGTATTGACTGTTGCTCCAATTTGAATATTTGAACCAATACTAGAAACATAAACTTTCATTTGATCTGGTACATTCATCCAAGAGGCAGCATCAGCAAGTGTTGATACATCATTGAAATTGATAAGTAAAACAACAGGTGACTGTCCTGCTTGTCTTCGTACAACACCAAATACATTGTATCCAACGAGAATTATTTGTGTTGTTCCCTTACTGATGACTGGCAATTTTTTCAGTGTAACTAATTTCTTAAAAATCGAGTAATGTGATACTGATGCAAGTTTTTCAGCTGCAAGATTTAATGTTTTGTAGTTAGGATTAATTGGAAGCCAAGTTTTTGTGTTTGTTGAAAATCCGGCACTCGTTGTGCTATCCCATTGAAATGGTGTTCTTTGTGGGTCCCGAGATGTCGTATTGTATCTTGATGGACCAGCATTACAGCCAGCAGGATCAAGTGTTTCTTTATAAGACATTGGACGATTTACCATACCAATTTCATCTCCGTTATAAATTATTCCAACACCAGGTAAAACTGCTGCCATCATTGACAATTGATCTGCTCGTTTAAGTCCAAATCTTGAGGCAACTCGTCCTTGATCATGATTTCCCGTGACCCAATTAGCTGATTGACCTGCTGGTATAGCATCTAAATAACGGTCAATGGTGCGTTTGAATTGAACTGCTGATGAACGATTATTAAGCTCTCCCATGAACATAAAGTTGAATGGAATATTTGATCCATATTCGTAGTATCTCATCTGGTAGGCAAGAGTTGTGTAAGCCTCAGTGAGAAACATTTTTTTTGTTCCATTATAAGAATCAAGCACAGCACGCCAAGTTTTAAGAATATCGTAAGTCTCATTTTGATTGTATGTATATATGTGTTCAAGTGTACCAGAATCTGTATCAGGTAGTCCAGTATTTGGAATTTTAGGCTCATCCAAAAATCTTGAATCTTCTATCAGATTAGGAATAGTATCAATACGGAAACCATCAACTCCACGATTAAGCCAAAATCTTAAAGCATTTTTCATTTCTTCATTTAATTGTGAATTACGATAATTTAAATCTGGTTGTCCTGCTGCAAATGCATGATAGTAATACTGTTTACGTTGATCATTCCATTCCCATGCTGAACCTTGAAATGCACTTAGCCAATTGTTTGGTGGTTGTCTTGTACCATTAACTATTTTAGCATCTTTCCAAATATAATATTCATCGTATGGTTTTATTTTTTGTATACTTTTTGTAAACCATGAACATTTGTCAGAGCTATGATTTGGTACAAAATCAAGAAGTACTTTAAGACCCAGTGATTTTGCTTTGGTAACAAGTTTTGAAAAATCAGCAAGATTACCAAATACTGGATCAATATCCGTAAAATTTGTAATATCATAACCAAAATCCACCATTGGACTCACGTAAATTGGTGAAAGCCAGAGAGCACTAGCACCAATGTCAGCAATATGTTCCAATTTACTTGTGATGCCATTTAAATCACCTACACCATCACCATTACTGTCTTTAAAACTCAGTGGATATATTTGATAAATAAAAGAATCTCTCCACCACTCTTCTGATGGATTTGGTGCAGCGGAACACCAAATCACTGCAGTGAAAAGACACAACAATACTGATGTTCGCAACATTTTACTGTGCAATGATGTGATATGCATCATGTTTTCCGTTTTATAGCTTGACAGCTGAAAAAAAAAAAACAATAAAGAAATTGAAAAACAAATGAATAAATAAATTATCAGTCTGTCAATTGTTTTATCAGTCTTTCTGATTAAGTGATAATCAAATGTTTACTATGATCGATAACCTTCATCATAAATTTTTTTTTTTTAACATTTTTCTTTCAACACCATTACATGATAGCTACTGTAATAATGTAAATTTTCAATAAAAATATTATTCCACAATTGATACAAGCATTTACGTCAGAGTCGACGCTTAAGAAAAAAAAATAATAATAATAACGAGATAACAAAATAATGATCAGGCTTTATTTCAAGTTTATGTTGATCAATAAAATTTTCAGTTAATAATTTCACTGCAATCGCTTGTAAATCGAAACTTTTTTTTTCAATATTTTGACGGTAAATAAAATATTATAAAAATAAATAATAATATTTATATTTTAAAATGAAAACGATATTAATTTTAGAATTTTTTTTAATTACATATGAAGCTTATATTTCATTTACTTACAATTTTTTTTTATTTTTTTTTCTTGTCACTGCATTCCTCGGCTCCAAACACACAACTGCGGAAGTTGATATAGAATCGTAGCAAGTCTTTATTTAACTCAATGAAAATTGTCGGAAACTTAATGTAACACGTTTTTACGGACTGGTCTATTGTTTCAAGGTAAAAAAAATGGATAATTTTCTAGACAATATAAATTATTTTAAAATTATTAACTGGTGTTAGGTAATGTCAAAGTCTGTCGACAATTTATATTACAAGACAACTATACAAGCTGATGTAGACTTGTTGAAACTTGTACATAAAATGATCAATGTTTTTTGCTTCAATCTTATATGTCTAGAGCGTTTACAAAATGTAATCGTGATATGCATTAATGAATAAATAATTCTACTTTTGGTGATCAATGATTTTTTTTTTCCTTCTTTATTTATTGCAGAAGGGCGTGCACACAATTACTCCCAGAGTCAAGAGCTCGTTCAAGAGCAATGTCTCTTTCTCTGTCAATGCTAAAAAAAAAAAGGAAAAAAAAAAATCAATACATAAAATTAAATTGCCTAATTGCTTTGTTACAATGTAAATTATTTATTATTTTTACACTTGAGATTTTTATTTTATTTTACAATCAGTTTATCTGTGTATTTTAACATCTTTGTTTTACAAGATTTGATTCATTGATTTGATATAATAAAATTAATATCTTGATTAAGATATATAGAGTTCGAAGTAGGTTTATAATTTTATCAGTCATGTGATGGATTAAAACAATATTTATCTGCTGAGGTTTTGATGATAATAATATTTAACCCTCGATTAAGAGATGGGGTCATCATGTCCTCAATTCTACCTGTGTCACATATGCATTGTTTATATATTTATACAGCATTGTCATATCGTATTTTTTTTTTTTTTATATATACTTTGTGTGTCATCAGCCGGAAGTACGAAGGCCTATCGACCGCCTTTTTGTTTTATTCATTAAGGCCGTCGTTCGGTCTTAAGGTTATTTTGCAATCACCAAAATTAAAGGTGAGAAGACTGTAAATTTTATCGTAAAATTTGCGTAGCTTTTATTAATTTTTTATATTTGCAATTTATAGAATATAAAAAGAATACTAATACGATAAATTTAACTGTTATTTTTATTTTTTAAATTTATTAACGAAGTAATTTAAAATGAAAAAAAAAAAATTATAAATTCCGACCAATTAATTTAGAAATTACTGTTATTTTTTATTTTGTTAATTTTATTGTGTAAATAAATTAGCTAAATTTAGATTTTATAAATAATCATAACAATGAGAGATAAATTTTAAAAAAATCTTAATATAAATTTTTAAAATCTGATAAAATAAAACTCAATAAAGAACAGGAAATTATTCAACACTTTAATTAGGCAAACAAGTGACAATGATTTATTTAATAAGCTATCATTGTCACTACCAAGAGTGACGCATACTTTGTGTATTTTTTTTTCTTTGATATAATACGAAACCACGTGCCAAGTAATGTCCAAACGTTACCGGATAAATCATAATAATGTCAGTATAAAAGTTACGCTTTATTTTTACTATGCCATATAGGTATGTGTTACGAGATTATTTATCTCTATTAAATTCAACAGATGTAGTACACACGGACAATATAAAAATAAAAAATTTATTTAAATTAATTTCATTTCTGTAAAAAATTAATTTTTTTAAAAAGAAAATTTTTATAGATTAAAAAACAATTTTTGTTATATTCATTTTCAAAATATTGTTTCAAGTTAATTTGTAATTTTTTGATATCAGTAAAATTTTTTTAATTGTAATTTTTTTTTCTTATCATGAATATTTTGATACAGTCACTTATGATTAAAAAAATATTGTTTATCTGCTTGTTGATTACATAGAGATTTATAAAATTATTTATCGGTTAAATTTGTTTGTGTCGAAAGCGTTTGTCATCGAATGAATTTACAAGAAAACAAAACAAGGAAAGAAAAAAAACAAAGATTGGCAATATTATTATGATACATCATCTGACGTTGTATCAGCGGAAAAAAATTACTGAAAAAAAAAACTCAATTAGGCAATTTTAACCAATTCAAGTCTGAAAATAATTATATTATCTTAGATAATTTATTTTATAAATAAAAAAATAAATAAATTGATTAGACTTGTCAAATTCCGATTGATAATAAAAGAAAAAAAAAAAAAACTTTAAATTATTTTTAAAAAAGCACTGTGTTATTTTATTTGAATTGATTTTTTTTTTTAAATCTGATTAAATTCTTTTTGTTTTTACTAAACTTTTTTTTACTAAAATAATCACAACACAGCTATTTGTTTTTTCCGTTATGCTGCGGGACTTTGAGTGAACAAGTTTTTTTTTTAATTTTTTAAGTTGATAATAGGAATTTGCAGTTGCATTGTTGGCTTGCCAAATATAGAGTTTTGTATAGTTTGCGAGAATAGGAAGCCATGTTTTGCTTCTGACGGATAATCCAGTACAGATAGTACAGTACTATTTTATTTTTATTTTTTTTTTTATAGAAAGTTCTGGCTCAAGATTTTATTTTTCTTTCTGATCCACCATTAAATTGCAATTGCAGTGTATCTTTTTACGTCATTTTATCATCTGTTAAACCAATCTCATTACTTCTTTTAACCACAGAAATACAAAATAGAACAGAGACCATTATCAACGTTTGATTAACTTTTTTTTTTTTTACTTTTTTATCTACTCTTCCTACATTTTATAACAAATTTTTATATGTGTAATAGTTATCTCATGTACTTCCAATGCTGTGATTGTATTTCTTTTATTTTTAAATATCCACACTGAGTATTTTTTGTAAATTAATAATTAATTTTTTTTCTCTAAATAATAGTTAAAAATATACAAAAAAATAAATCTATTATACTAATGGTTCTTAGGACGAGTTAAACGGATCATTGTCAAAGTTACGAAATAGTTTGTATGTTAAGATTGACGGAACTCAAAGTATACACTTACATTTAGTTTTACGTAAGCTACCAATTTATTTGTAATCTCAATTAAGTTGCCCACACCAGACGTCTTAAGTATCTAAAGCTACCAAACTTCTGAGTACCGTGAAAAGTAAAGTTGATTTAATATGAATCGTTACTAGAAGCCTTTTTCTTTTGATAACTTGTAATTTTATTCAGACTTTACTCTAGAAAATTTTATCTGAATGTGCTTTTAAAAAATCAATCTATACTTATAATGCTTATAAGTTATAAAAAATAATTTCAATTAATTATTAAGGTAATAATATGTACTTTATTTCAACGTGATAATCTGATCTATAATGCATATATATATGTCTAATTTTAAGTTAGTATAACTGAAGCAGCTGGAGGTAGATTAATTTCGTTTGTATTAATCGATTCACCAACTTGGATATTTGAATGTACACTTGCAGTATATACGTTCATTTTATCGGGAATGTTCATCCAAGAAGCCGCATCAACAACAGTCATTGAATCATTGAAATTAATAAGTAAAACAACATGTGATTTTCCTGGTAAACGTCGAACAATTCCCAATACATTATAACCAACTACAATAATTTCAGTTGAACCATCTTTAACTGCAGGATATTTTTTTAATGCAGATAATTTTTTTAACACTTTATAATGTGAGGCTGGAGCTAATTTTTGAGCAGCAAGATTGAGGGTTTTATAATTTGGATGAATTGGTAACCAAGTTTTGGTGTTTGTTGAAAATCCAGCACTAACAGTATCATCCCATTGAAATGGTGTTCTCGCTGGATCTCTTGAAGTTGTATTGTAACGTTCAGGTCCAGCATTACAACCAGCTGGATCAACTGTTTCCTCCCAAGAGATAATATTATTTTCCATGCCAATTTCATCGCCATTATAAATTATAGCAACACCGGGTAAAATTGTTGCAATCATTGTCAATTGATCAGCTCTTTTTGGTCCAAATCTTGTTGCAACACGAAATTTATCATGATTTCCAACAACCCAATTAGCTGATTGTCCATTTGGTATTCTATTTAAATAACGATCAATTTTGTATTTAAATTCAAGTGCAGTTGAATTTGCTCGGAGATCTTCCATAAACATAAAATTCATTGGAAGATTTGATCCATATTTATAATATTCCATCAAATAATCAATGCTCGTGTAAGCTTCGGTAAGAAATACTTTTTTTGGTCCAGGACTAGCGTCAAGCACATCCCGCCAAGTTTTAACAATATCATATGTTGTTTTTTGATTACATGTATATATGTGTTCAAGTGTACCAGCATCAGTGTCTGGTAATCCAGTATTTGCAATTTTAGGCTCATCCAAAAATCTTGAATCTTCAATGAGATAATGAATAGCATCAACCCGAAATCCATCAACTCCACGATTTAACCAAAATCTCAAAACATTTTTCATTTCTTCATTTAATTGTGGATTACGATAATTTAAATCTGGCTGTCCTACTGCAAATGCATGATAGTAATACTGTTGACGTTGTTCATTCCATTCCCATGCTGAACCTTGAAATGCACCAAGCCAATTGTTTGGTGGTTGTCTTGTACCATTAACTATTTTAGCATCTTTCCAAATATAATATTCATCGTATGGTTTTATTTTTTGTATACTTTTTGTAAACCATGAACATTTGTCAGAGCTATGATTTGGTACAAAATCAAGAAGTACTTTAAGACCCAGTGATTTTGCTTTGGTAACAAGTTTTGAAAAATCATCAAGATTACCAAATACTGGATCAATATCCGTAAAATTTGTAATATCATAACCAAAATCAACCATTGGACTTACGTAAATTGGTGAAATCCAGAGAGCACTAGCACCAATGTCAGCAATATGTTCCAATTTACTTGTGATGCCATTTAAATCACCTACTCCATCACCAGTACTGTCCTTAAAACTCAGTGGATATATTTGATATATAAAATTGTTACGCCACCATTCTGTTGATGTTTTTTCTTCAGCTGAGCACAGAATAATCCCACCAATGAGAAACAAAAATGTTTGTGCATGCAACATCTTGTAATTGAATGAGGTCAATTTTTTTTCTCACCGTTATTTTATATTGTCTGGGATTCGTAAAAAATTTCCGATAAAAACAAATTTGATTCAAAGATATACATTTATCTGGCTTTGCTTGTCTGATTTTATTGATAAAGAATCAATAATTTATTTATCATAACCATTTCAAACATACCAAGATTTTTTTTTTTCTTTTTCTAAATGTTTACCGATCTATTAAATTTTGTTTATTTATAAAATAACTTTAAAAATATTGATTTTTATCACATTTATTTAATCAATTCGTATTTAGAAAAAAAAAAATAAACATTTAATTATACTGCTGGCAAGTTCAAAGCATTGACTCGAATCTTTGATAAAATATTCTCATCAACAATTGATACTTTTATTCCTCACTTCAGCTGAATACTTATTAAAACTTTGACATTAATTACTGTGTATCGACTTTGTTACGAAAATAAATAAGTAGTATTACTTGTGACTCTGAAAGTAATCTATATATAATTCCTAAAATTTTACATATGAAAATAATTGACATTAATACGATTTTCGACAATTAATTATTTTTTCTTAATTTAAAAAGCTCTTTAAATACTTTAAATCGTGGAATATTATATTTTATAACTTGTAATTTTATTCAGACTTTACTCTAGAGAATTTTATCTGAATGTGCTTTTAAAGAATCAATCTATATTTATAATGCTTATAAGTTATAAAAAAATAATTTCAATTAATTATTTAGGTTAATAATATGTACTTTATTTCAACGTGATGAATTAATTTTGAGTCTAATTTTGAGTTAGTATAACTGAAGCAGCTGGAGGTAGATTAATTTCATTTGTATTAATCGATTCACCAACTTGGATATTTGAATGTACACTTGCAGTATATACATTCATTTTATCGGGAATGTTCATCCAAGAAGCCGCATCAACAACAGTCATTGAATCATTGAAATTAATAAGTAAAACAACATGTGATTTTCCTGGTAAACGTCGAACAATTCCCAATACATTATAACCAACTACAATAATTTCGTTTGAACCATCTTTAACTGCAGGATATTTTTTTAATGCAGATAATTTTTTTAACACTTTATAATGTGAGGCTGGAGCTAATTTTTGAGCAGCAAGATTGAGGGTTTTATAATTTGGATGAATTGGTAACCAAGTTTTGGTGTTTGTTGAAAATCCAGCACTAACAGTATCATCCCATTGAAATGGTGTTCTCGCTGGATCTCTTGAAGTTGTATTGTAACGTTCAGGTCCAGCATTACAACCAGCTGGATCAACTGTTTCCTCCCAAGAGATAATATTATTTTCCATGCCAATTTCATCGCCATTATAAATTATAGCAACACCGGGTAAAATTGTTGCAATCATTGTCAATTGATCAGCTCTTTTTGGTCCAAATCTTGTTGCAACACGAAATTTATCATGATTTCCAACAACCCAATTAGCTGATTGTCCATTTGGTATTCTATTTAAATAACGATCAATTTTGTATTTAAATTCAAGTGCAGTTGAATTTGCTCGGAGATCTTCCATAAACATAAAATTCATTGGAAGATTTGATCCATATTTATAATATTCCATCAAATAATCATTTTGAAAAATCATCAAGATTACCAAATACTGGATCAATATCCGTAAAATTTGTAATATCATAACCAAAATCAACCATTGGACTTACGTAAATTGGTGAAATCCAGAGAGCACTAGCACCAATGTCAGCAATATGTTCCAATTTACTTGTGATGCCATTTAAATCACCTACTCCATCACCAGTACTGTCCTTAAAACTCAGTGGATATATTTGATATATAAAATTATTACGCCACCATTCTGTTGATACTTTTTCTTCAGCCGAGCACAAAATGATCCCACCAATGAGAAACAAAAATGTTTGTGCATGCAACATCTTGTAATTGAATGAGGTCAATTTTTTTTCTCACCGTTATTTTATATTGTCTGGGATTCATAAAAATTTCCGATAAAAACAAATTCGATTGAAAGATATACATTAATCTGGCTTTGCTTGCCTGATTTTATTGATAAACAATCAATAATTTATTTATCGTAACCATTTCAAGCATACCAGGACTTTTTTTTTTTTTTCAAGTGCATTGACGACCTATCAAATTTTGTTTATTTATAAAATAATTTAAAACAAATATATTTTATCTTAAAAATTACAAAAATAATTACCTGATTTATTTTTGTTCCATTTATTTAATCAATTCGTATTTAGAAAAAACAAACATTTAATTATACTGCTGGCAAGTTCAAAGCATTGACTCGTATCTCTGATAAAATATTCCCACCAACACTTGATACTTCCACTCCTCATTTCGGCTGAATACTTATTCAAACTTTGACATTAATTACTGTGTATCGACTTTGTTACGAAAATAAATAAGTAGTATTACTTGTGACTCTCAAATTAATCAATATATAATTCTTAAGATGTTACTGATAAAAATAATTATCTCATAAATACCATTTTCGACAATTAATTATTTTTTAATTTAACAATTCCCTTAAATATTTTTAATCGTGGAATATTATATTTTTATATATCTACCAGTATTAGGTATCGAAGTTTTATAATTTCTCGAAAAATACCTGCACTATTGTATGTATTATAGCATCAAGATGATAATCCTCCCGGATATTTTTTATTTTTTTTTTAAATTATCTTTTACAAAGGTTAACTCATTAATCATTATAAAATAATTTCAATAGTTTTCAATACTTATTACTTGATAATTTCCATAACAATTTTTTTCATAAATATGTATGAGATTATTGTTATTCAAATAATGTGATTAACAAGTAATTAGTAAAATATATGAATTTACTCGCATATTATAATGAGATAAATTAAAAAATCATCATCACCTAAATTTTAATCAAAATAAATACATATATATTTTTTTTTATTGATGAAGTAACTAATTAAAAACTGGTCGACTCTCAGCAAATTAGTAACGATCGTATTGGTCTATTTAATCATTTCATTCCTACACTGATTAACCAAACAAACTTAACTAGTTATTGGATGAATATTTTGTTTCATTAAAAAACTTTGCATCTCTCGAAACGACAAGTCTACAGATCGTACGGTTTATTTTTTACTATGTTTTTACGAACCAAACATGTTTATCTGAACTGTAGTTTAATACAAAATCAAGCAGAACTTTTAAATAAATTAATTTTGTATTTTTTTTTTGATCCTTGTAAAATCATCATACCAGATACTCGGTTCACTAATCAATGATCAGTAAATAAAGTCGAAATAAATTGATGATATCTACAAAAAACCTATAACCACATGAAAGTAATAAAACTGTTATTTCTTAAAGCATCATCAATATCACCATCATCATCATCATTGCTATCTTTAAAATTTTTTTAATTAATTTGATGTGTAAATAAATCTCGAAACAGTGTAGTAAATTTCTCAACGTTGCAAGACTGAAACATATATGTAGAAAAGTCAAGTGACGTTGACATGTTTTGATCAATATAATTTAAATTTGTTTTTCTCTTTTACATATTATCTACGTTATCATTATATGTACATGTATAATCAATAATAATATAAACACGGAAGCAAAGTATAGAATAATATAAACATATTAATTATCAAATAATGATAACTTAGAAATATTGATTATTTTCAAAACAAAAATAAAAAAAAAATAAATTAAACTGATATGAATAATGTGAAATACATATAAATGATGGTCTCTTTCTTAATATTTGTAAAATCGTAAACAATTTATGTTTTTGCATATGGTAGTAATAAACTGCAGAGGCGATATACCTATATAATTTCATGATAAAATCGGCTTTAAACAAATGCTGAATTTTCACAAAGCTCCTGAAAATTAATATTAAATTTTTTTTTTTTTTACGTTATTATTATTAGTAATAAATTTTAACATAATTAATAAATAATAATAAATAAATAGCTTATTTATTTTTGTTTCTACTTTAATTTATTCACTCAATTTGTGAATTATTATTATTGTTTTTATTTAAAAGAAAGTAAATAAAGTAGTCTTTAAAGGTCACTGAAAAAAAGAAAAAAATTATTTAAATCGTCAACAAAATATAAAAATGTTAACAGTGGTATAAAATTAATTATAACAGTAATATAAAATTAATTATTCATCGAAATATAGGAGAATATATTTATACTGAAGAAAGGATATAATTTAACTTTTTTTTCATTCTATTTATTTTTTTTGATTATATTTTTTTTTCTTTCCAAGTATTACATAAACACACATAGTAAAATTACTGTCAAAAATTTATTTCTAAATGTTATTTAATTAATAATAAAAAATAATTAAAAACCTAGTCTATTTTGGCTTGGATTTTCCATTTGTTTATTTAGAAATCCTTTTTTTTTTTTTTTTTGTTTTTGTTGTATTTTTTTTTTTTTATAATACTTGTATGAGATTGTTTTGTCTTGAAGCATTGTTAAATAAAAAATAATAATAACCCATTATGATAAATAAAAACTAAGTTATAAATTTCAAATACCGTTGTATAAAAAAAAAAAAAAAAAACAAAATATAAAAAAAACATCGCTTCCTGCAGATATAAAGTAGTGTTAAAAAAAAAAAAAATTTTAATGCGACTGAGGTTTGTTTTGATCAAAAATATGATATCAATTTTTTGGTGGGAATACTTCTCCACTTTTTTATTCCAAACTGACCCATCGCAGAGAAAAGGGTGAAAAAAATTTGAATATTTTCTCCGTCAAGTCTGTACTTTATAGCATTGTGGTTTTTTTTTTTTGTTTTTTATTTTGATAAAATTTTTTTTTTCATTAAATCTAAAACAATATTATTTTAATCAGCGACTTTTCAATTTGAGTATTACTGAGGCTGCTCCAGGAAGTTCAATTCGATTTGTATCAAATGTTGCGCCAACTTTGATGTGTGATCCAACACTTGCCGCGTATACTGACATTTTATCTGGTATATTTAATGAAAATGCTGCATCAAAATGAGTAGAGCCATCACTGAAGTTGATGAGTAAAACAATTGGTGATTTACCTGGTAATCGTCTAATGACCCCCAATATAATGTCATTAATAACAACAAGTTTTGTTGTACCTTTACTAATAACTGGATTTTTTTTAAGTGCAGCCAATCTTCTAAAAACATTATAATGTGATGCTGCTGTTAATTTTTGTGCAGCAAGATTAATTGTTTTATAATTTGGATGTACAGGTAGCCAAGTTTTATTATTTATTGAAAATCCAGCACTAGTTGAATTATCCCATTGAAATGGTGTACGCATTGGATCTCTTGATGTTGTTTTATATCTCAATGGACCAGCATTACAACCAGGTGGATCAACTGTCTCTTCCCATGTCATAACACGATTTTCCATACCAAGCTCATCACCATTATAAATAACTCCAACACCAGGTAATACTGCTGCAAGCATTGTCAATTGATCAGCTCTTTTTGGTCCAAATCTTGTTGCAACACGGAATCGATCATGATTACCAACAACCCAATTTGCTGATTGTCCATCTGGTATTGCATTTAAATAGGGATCAATTTTACGCTTAAAATCATATGCAGTTGAACGATTATTAAGTTCACCCAAAAACATAAAATTCATTGGTATATTTGATCCATAATCATAATATTTCATAACATCAGCTAAACTTGAATATGCTTCAGTGAGAAATATTTTTTTTGGTCCTGGACTATCATCAAGTACTTCACGCCATGATTTAAGTACATCATAAGTTTCATCTTGATCATATGTATATATATGTCTAAGTGTATCTGAATCAGTGTCTGGTAAACCAGTATTTGGTAATCTTGGTTCATCTAATAATCTTGTATCTTCAATGAGACTTGGAATAGTATCAATACGAAAACCATCAACTCCAGTATTAAGCCAAAATCTTAATACATCTTTCATTTCTTCATTCAATGATTCATCACGAAAATTAAAATCAGGTTGTGCTGCTGCAAATTGATGTAAATAATATTGTTTACGTTCGTCATTCCATGTCCATGCTGTACCTTGAAATAAACTAAGCCAATTATTTGGTGGTTGTCTTGTACCATTTATTATTTTAGCATCTGCCCAAACATAATAATTATCATATGGTTTTATTCTTTTAATACTTTTTTGAAACCAATGATGTTGATCTGAACTATGATTTGGTACAAAATCAAGCATTACTTTTAATCCCAATGATTTTGCTTTTGATGTTAATTTTTTAAAATCATCTAATGTACCAAATATTGGATCAACACCAGTAAAATTTGTAATATCATATCCAAAATCAATCATTGGACTTTTATAAAATGGACCAATCCATACAGCACTAACTTTGATATCAACTAAATATTCCAATTTACTTGTAATACCATTTAAATCACCAATACCATCACCATCGCTATCTTTGAAACTACGTGGATAAAGATGATATATAAATGAATCTCTCCACCACTCTTCAGATATTTCAACTGCTGTTATTGTACCAAATATACCAATTCCAATAAATAAAAATGTCAAAAAACGTAACATTAACATTATTAATTATTTCTATTTTTTTCTTTTTTTTTTTTTTAAATCACAATAACTCGGCCACGCTCCAGTCTGTCAAGGTCACGCAGTAAATTTTTTAAGATGCAGGGTTTTAAAAGTTAAGATGAGACAGCAAAGTGAAAGGGACAATGTCTGGGCTAACACTTGCAAAATTTATATTTAAAAGTTGTGCAAATAAAAAAAAAAAAAAAATTTACTAAAAAAAAAAAAAACAACAAAACTATTAATATGTTTTAAAAAAAATGATATTCTAATATAATTTATTTTTTTTTTTTTACTTTATCTCAATAATAATTTAACAAATAAAATAAAATTAAATAATTATTCAGCAAAGCATTTGGCCAGAGTATATAATGAGAGCTCTGATGCCAAGATGCGATGTTGTCAGGGACGAACACGAATGTTAACTGATTTTGGTGGAGGACTCAAGTTAAGGCAACTTCTCGAGGACCATGAGGCGGGGAAAATTGCAATAGTGTAGGCAGTTGCTAGGCTATAAAAAACTTGTAGAAGGAGTATATTAGTGGACCTTAATATTATTACCCTTCTTGGGCCTGATTCCGAGACATTATCCCTGATTCATATGCAAACTAATGCGCTAATCAATTCTACAAATCTGATACAGAGTGGTACCTCCCCGTTTATCGAGAAAGGTCAATAACTGTCTTATTCTTATTTTAATTCATTTTTGTTATTTTATTTTTCTTTTTGTTTTATCTTATTTTTAAAAGGTACTGTCAAAAATTTAAACTTCAAAATGTGCATATTAACGATGGAACATTCTATGAATTCTACAAGGTCAAATTTAGATGAGGGTATATAAGGATTTTTATCGAGTATTGCTAAATAGCCAATGGCCTCAGTCATTAAGTCACATATTGCAAAAAAAAAGGTCGAAGGCCTTGTATCTGTGTTTCTTGTATGTAGGTATACATCTGGACATAGATTTAAACGCGAAAGATGTCAAGGAAGATGCTCGTATTGGAGAGGGAACTCTGGCAAGATATACTGCAGGTCCATATAATGACCACACAATGCGAATGCCACACCTACTTCCACTTTTTTTTTTGCATGCAAATATATAGACAGTAATTCATCACATAAAATATCAATAAAAATAAACCAATGAATAAATAAAAATTAATCTACAATTTTTCATTTTAAATTTTAATATTTTTTTTTTTGCCAAATTAATATATATGCACACACATATGTGGGCTTGAAAAAGCAATTTTTTTTTTTGTCTGCAACAAATTAATATAAAATATATATTCGCAATATTGGCCTTCGAACAGTCGTTTCGAAATGTAAATTTGAATTTCGTGTTTTATATTATAATTAAACATAGTTATATTATCAATTTTGATGATATATGACAATCCAAAACGACGGGGAACGTTGTTCAGTTAATAACGAGAAAGGTACCAGTTTTTTTTATTTTTTCATTGGCAATGTTATGGAAATTTAAAAGATATATTTGCATACAAGAAAAAAAAAATAATTTTTGCGTTAAATAAAAAACCTGTTTGCAAATTTAAGTCATTGATTGTCTGTTATTTAAATGTAAAATTTCATTATGAAAAAAAAAAACTTGACAATCGCATAATAAAATTTAAGAAAAAAATATTATATAATCCATCTGTGGAGAAAATAATTACATATACATGAAGTACAATTGAAACATTAACTCGTTAAAAAAATATTTCATCATATATTTAATATAAATAAAATATACACTCACCTTCACGTTAACCAGCAATTCAAAAAAAATTGTATTTATTTTTTTATTTATTTCTGGCAGCATCGTGGGATTAAAATCAACAAAAAAAAAAAAATAAAATAAAACCGGCTCGAAAAGATATTGGGAACACGAAGTTCATATAATAATAATTATATGAGTCCATACAGAGTAAAGCCAAGCCTTGACGAAAATGGTTCCTCTGATTTTCTCCAATTTTTCTTCGTTTTACTCCGTTTATCTCTGAACTTGCCAGTCGAAAAAAACGTAGCTGTAAATATTAATTAAAACAAATAAAAGAAAATTTAAAAAAAAAAATAGTAATAATTTACAATAAAACAAATATTTGTGCTAAATATTATTTTTATTAATATAATGTATGACATAATATCATACTTGTGCAAAATGAATAAGAGAAAATAAATATGTAATATATAGTCAGTATACAATAAGATAAATGATTAATTTAAAATCAGTGATGCAGCACCAGGTAATTGCAATGCAGTTGTGTCTAGACGAGAACCAAATGTTATATTTGATCCAACGCTTGCTACATATACATTCATCGAGTCAGGTATATTTAACCATGCACTCGCATCAACCGTGATAGACTTGTCAGAAAAATTAATAAGTAAAACTACTGGTGTTTTATTTGGCTGACGTCGTACAACACTAAGAATATCTTTACCAGCTAAAATAACTTCTGATGTACCAGTTTTAATAATTGGTAAAGATTTTAATAAAACAAGTTTTTTGAAAATAGAATAATGTGAAGTCAATGATTTTTTTTGTTCAGCTAAATTATCATTTTTATAATTTGGATTAACGGGAAGCCATGTTTTAATGTTTGATGAAAAACCTGCACTTGTTGTATTGTCCCATTGAAAAGGTGTACGCTCTGGATCTCTTGAGAATTGCATATATCGATCAGGTCCAGCACTTAAACCTTGTGTATCAACTGTTTGATTCCATGATACAGGACCATTTTCCATTCCAATTTCATCTCCATTATAAATAATTCCAACACCAGGAAGTATTGCACAAAGCATTGATATTTGATCTGAACGTTGTACACCAAATCTTGCTGATGTTCTTGGATTATCATGATTATCAACAACCCAATTTGAAACAAAATTACCCTTGGGAATATTGCTTGTCCATTGGTCAATTGAACGTTTAAAATCAAGAGCACTTGAATGATTATTTAATCCAGTTACAAACATAAAATTAAATGGTATATTTGCTCCATAATTAAAATATTTAACAGTCAATGGTAGTGTTGCATATGCTTCAACTAATATTATTTTTTTTTCTCCACCACGAGAATCAAGAACATTTCTCCATGTTTTAAGTAAATCATACGTTGCCTGTTGATCTTTTGTATAGATATGATCAAGTGTTGCAGGATCATCTGGCTGCAATCCATTATTAGGAATAACTGGTTCATCACGAAATTCAGAATCTTCATACATGTATGGCATTGAATCAATACGAAAACCATCAACACCTCTGTCAGCCCAAAATAATATTGCATTTTCCATTTCCTTACGTAATTCTGGTGAATTAAAATTTAAATCTGGTTGTTTAATTGCAAATTGATGAAGATAATATTGTTGACGCTCTTCATTCCATTCCCATGCTGATCCAAAAAATATACTGAGCCAATTATTTGGTGGTTGTCTTGTTCCATTAATAATTTTAGCATCTTTCCATACGTAATAATTATCATATGGTTTAATTTTTTTAATACTTTTGGCAAACCATGGATGTTCATTTGAGCTATGATTTGGCACAAAATCAAGTATTATTTTTAAACCACGTGAATGTGCTGCTGATGTTAATTTTGTAAAATCTTCAATAGTGCCAAATGTTTTATCAATATCAGTAAAATTTGATATGTCATAGCCAAAATCAACCATTGGACTTGTGAATATTGGTGAAAGCCATAAGCCACTAATATTCATATCAACAAGATGATCAAGTTTTTCAGTAACACCATTTAAATCACCTACCCCATCACCATCACTGTCTTTAAAACTTCTTGGATAAACCTGATAAATAAATGTATCCCTCCACCATTCATCATTGGACAATGAATGTGGCGAAGGAGGAGGAGGAGGAGGAATTGTCAATACTCCACCAAGATAAAATATAACAAGTAACTCTCGTAACATTTCGTAAATATTCTAAAGTTTAATACTCAACTGCAACATTTATATACTAGTCTCATGTAATTATTTGAACAATAATCTTTTGTCAATTGCATCTTTTGTCAATACATCTATTTTCCAGAAGTTGGCATTCATAATAAAACATTTGCAATTATAACTCATTAAAAAATATGCTTTTATTCATAACAAAAATAAGGAAAATTTAAAAATACATTTAATTTTTATTTTCACAGGAAATGAAATGTATAAATAAAAGAAAAAAAAATTATTAAGTTATCATAAAAATAAGATGACAAAAAGAGAAAAATAAAGTCAATATTTATTGAATATTTTTTCAGATAATTTTTAACGTAAACAAATATGCAAATATATACAACAATACTATGTTTAATGATGCATATGAATGAATTATGCCAAGTGATTCTAAGAAATTAATAAAAAGTACAGCTGTTGATGATGATTATACTTTTGTATAACCCAACAATAGCTCAAATTTTATTCTGTGTATTCTTAAGAGTAATTAAATTGTTCTTAAACTAAGAAAAAATTCCTAAGAAAAAACTTGAAATGACAGTTTTTTTTTTCAACTTTTTGATCAGTTAAAATACGAGTTAACTCGTAAAATTTTATAGTTTAAATTGACTTTTAACTAAGTTAAATTACTTGTTGAAAATTTTAAGGTTGTTGAAATTGTCCCATTGGTATATAATGTTCTTGTTGGATCACTTGAAGTTTGTTTGAAAACCGTCAAGACCAGTTCGATATCAAACTGATTCAATTGTTTAATTCTACTGCATTTATGTCAACCTCATCTCTTTGCTATTTGTCTAACACATTTAATATCAAATATCAATACAATTGAATGATTATTACACAACTGTTGTGTAATCTTCTTTTGGAATTGAGACATTATTTTATAATGTTCTTAAAATCTTTGATAATCAATAAGACATTGAGTCCAGTTATAAAAATAAACTTAAAGAAAATATTCAATATCAAACTTATAATATTTCAAAACTAATAGTACGACCTCAAAGCTCGTATAAATTTCAGTAAGTATATAAAACTTTTTTTTTTTTTGCTTTCTTTTATTTATTTTACTCAAACAAAAATCAAAAAGTCTTCACTAACTTTTTTGAAATTCATAAGTTTTATTTTGATTTATTAAATATACATTTCAAGTTAAGGTTGATTCTGGAAATCTGAAATCGCAACAGATTTTTTTTTTTTTTATCTTATGTTTAAATGAAATAATTATCTACATTGTCAATTTTTTTCAATTTTTTTTTGTGTGGTTTTTTTGAGATATTTACTGTCAAAGTTCACAACTTTAACACGCAAGGTATAGGCGGTACATCATATTTTTATTAATAACTTTTTCAAAACGCAACAGAAAACGTTAAATTTCTATCAGTTTGTAGTGCTAGAAAAGACAAATTTTTGATATAAATTTTTAGTATTTCGTCTGTTGCGTTTTAAAAATAAATAACTTTAAAATTCAAAAATTTCGCGAGAAGCGCAGCACACAGACATGAACACAAGCATGGTTTCAGTGTACGATGTAATCTTCGCTTGCTAGTGTGTAGCCACGCACACACATACTACTAAAGAACTTAGTTTTTTCATCAGTGGCGCCACAAAAAATTTTAGGACACGGGAATAAAAAATAGCGTTATTGATATACGGGCCCTTCGTGGCATAAATATTGGTTCGGTGATGCGACTGGGAATCAACCTTAAGTAATTTACTATTTAAATAATTTTTAAAAAATCTTAATTCATTTATTATGTAGTACAGTATTAATTTTAAAACCATCAAAATTGGATCTATCAAAAATGTCAAGATGTCTTTCATCTGTTGATTAAACTCTTGACAATGATAATTAAAATATGGGCAGTTGTAAATTTCTACATGTCCATGTGGAACCCTACATGACAGTTAACCAATCGTTTGATAGTTGTCATGTATCATTTACCATGAATTCATCTCTTCATACGTGACAATCATCAAAACGTTTAATTGTTTTTTAAATACTACATTTAATATCACCAAGTGTTCTACAATCTGGATGATCAAATTCACTTGTAATAGTTGTTATGTCACTATCACTATCTTTAAATCCACTTAGATAAGGCTGATGAGTTAATAAAATTTCTCAGTATTATTGTTATGAAAAATCCTATGAAAAAAATATATATAAAAGAACAAATAAACACTTTATTGAGCTCTAATGTTTGATAAATTTTTTATATTATCAAATAACTCAAGTGTTTTTATAAAATATAATTATGAAGAAAAAAAATTTATATTTATTTTAAAAATACTTGATAAGACAAAGTTATCTTGACATCCAAGATTATTATAAAAAGACAAATACAAAATAATTCAAGTAGCAAAAATCTCATCAAAGCATAATTCAATAGAATTAAGTTTACTATTGAATTACTATCACTGGAAAATACCAACAGAACAATATTAAATTATACTTCTTAATGAGAAATTCAAATTGCGTTGAAACTTTTAGTCCAATTAATGGATACATCAATTTATATGACATAATTTTATTTCACGTATATCATCAAATTTAAATGTAATTAAATGTAAAATTTACAACAAACATTTTCAAATGTAAATGATGTAAGTATATATGATGTTTAAAAACTTTTTAGGTATTCAATAATATTGATTTTAATTATTTTAGTTTAAATTTCAAGTCAATGTTCTTAAATAAGATTGAAATTAAATAAATTTAATTTGTTTAAAAATATTTTATTGAATATCTTTCAATTTTTAATTAATAATAAAAATCAAAAAATTAATAAATTCTATTTAAATATTGTATTTAATAGAATCAATATAAAATTTAATTTATATTTTATTAAATGTTTTTTGACCTATATATTATCATTAATATTCAATTTTTAATTAAAAATAGTAATATTATATTTATTAATTTTTTTAATTGATAAAAAAATTATTTATTTAATCATGATAAAAAAACTGCAGCAGCACCAGGTAACTTTACAAAAGTTAAACTTTTACTGAAAGGCATCACAGAGTAAATGCTGTATACAGTTGCCAGTAATGTTTAAAGAGTTTTTTTTTTTTTTTATTAATTTATTATAACCGACAAACTGCTGCTTAAATTAATTAATGATATTACACATAATATTTTTATCAACTTTTTTAACAACAACAACAACTGCTATTATTTTGTATAAAAAATAACTTTTGTTGATCAATAATTAATAATTTCATGATATTTTAATTATAAAAATTTTATAATATATTTTTTTATTTTTATATTCAGTAAAATTGCAAGTTTTATAATTTGAATGAAACAAATAATCTATTGAAAAATTATTTATTGAAAAAAAGCATTTGTTCTCACAGGATCACATGAGTTTTATAATGATAACGATCAAATCCAGTATTGAAACCAGCTGGATCAACAGTTTAACTGAATGATAAAAAATGGAAAAAGAAAAAAAAAAAAAAATTTCATTCCAATTTCATCACTATTGTAAACAATGACAATACCGAGTAAAATTGTTGCAGGCATTGTTAACTGATCGCCTCTTGTTGAACCAAATTTTATTCCAGCACAGTGATTATCATGATTTAGTTGATAACGTTTTATTGTAGCTTTAAACCAGTGGTTGATACTTTGTTTAAAATCAATCAGACGTGATTGATTATTTAAATTACCTGTAAAAATAAAATGATAAATTTTTAAACAGCATCGTAATTTTTTATTAGTATATGCTTTCAAAATATATATTAGTAAAATCAGTATAGTATCATATTCAAAGTCAATTATTAAACCAACATAAATTTTTGATATACAAAATGAGCTTATATTTAAAGTTCAGTTAAGTATTCAAGTTGTAATACCATTCTCCAGTATCATCACCATCATCATCTTTAAAACTTTAGAGATAAATATATCTATCAGTTATATTATCATCAACAACTAGAGTAATCACGTTTATTTCTATACTTACATATCCATTATTTTAAATTAATTATTAAGCAGACAAGAATTCTTTTCACAAATTAAATATTTTTAGAATAATTATTTGAATTTTTCATGTGAAATTATTCATATGAAAATAGATTGATAATTAATGTCTGCAAATACCAAAAAGCATTAAAAATAATTTTGATTTTATAGATATAAAAATAATAATAATAATTTATTATTTTTAGAAAAAATTAAATAATCATATATTTATTTTAGTTGTTTAAAAATTAAGCATTTTAGATGAACTTTTGTCTGGATGATGTTGAGTATATTTAATCCAACAGTATAAAGTTGGTAAAAGTGATATTGAGAAATCACTATTGTAACTTTTATCGTTATAATAAATAATTCAATTGGTTGAGAGGCAGAGAACATAGTGAACTCATCGGTTCGACGCCTGCCATATCCAGTAGCAACTTTATATATGTATATTCATCACAATTACCAACTATACTCAGTTTGGCAAATCGCCTTTGGCTACGTTATTCATTCAAGCATCGATATTACGTTTGGTATTCATTGTTTGTTGATTGATTGCTAAGCGATGTCATGAACGTTAAATTCATTTATATATATTTGTATCATAAGCATCAAAGTATCATCATTGTTTGTATTTGCCATATTTATTTATGCCTCAGTTACCAAAATTGAATTATAAAATGTTTATTTTTGTTCAAATTTCAATTAAAAATTATTTTTTTTTAAAATATAAAATTATTGATTATATAAATGTCATTTTTTCAACTTCATAATTCATATAAATTCACTAAAAAAAAATTATGTCTATCAATCTATTTAAATTAATTTAAAACATTTGACCTCGTTATTACATGCAAATATAATTTTTTTCACGTAATAATGTATTGAATTTAATAAATCAATTTTTATATTTGAATTTTTTTTAAGTCTTCATAAAAAAAATTATTAAAATATTGTCTTTAATTTTGAAAGACAATTTTATTATTTTAAATATTAATAGTAATTTTAATTTATAAAATTTATATATAGCTATTATATTTTATTATGAAAATTATAATAATGTCAGTGAACTTTAAAATTTCATAGCCAAAGTCAGACATTGGACTTACGTAAAATACAGAAATCCATATTGCACTCACGTAGGGATCGACTAAGTGTGAGAGCTAACTGGCAATGTTATTTAAGTCACTCACACCATCATCTTTTATAAAACTACCTTGATACATTTTGTGTTATTCTTGTTTTGATTTATTTATTTATTTTGTACATTTGCTGACAACAGCAATACAACTTACATAAAAGTAAATTTAAAAATAAAAATAACCAACAATAATGACAATTGACTTTACTCAATTTTATTATTTCGATTTTTAAAATAAACTTGCAAAAATTTAGTTAGAAAAAAAATAATAATAATCTTGTTATCTATAAATATTATACAAAAATATTTTGTACATGCGAAAAAAATTTTTTTTTTTGTTTTTCATCAAAATTATTTATGAAAAATATATTTTATCGTTTGAAATAGAAAAAAAAAATTTCTTTATATTAAGTATACACATAAAAACTCAATTCAAGATATTGGATTTTACTTTTATACTTGTATATTTATATCTTTTCTTTTATCTTATGTCACACGCTCAACAAAACAAACATTGCTTCGATTTCCGATTTGAAAATGTCTGCTTCTTGAAGAATAACGCATTTCATTGGATATTGAAAACTGTAAAATCCTTTGAATTCATGTTTTTTTTTTTTTTGCTAACCCTCGGTTCAAATCATTTTTTTTTTTTTTCTCCTTCTCTATTTTTTTTTACTTTACGATTTTTGTTTTTTATCACTTGTTTTTTATTTTTTTTCTCACTTTAAACTCTCAGACCTTTGTCAAAGAAAAAATGAAATTTAAAAGGAATAAAATCACAGTTACAAATATATTTTTTAGTTGATGGTGTTGCTGAATAGTCGAACTGTACATGTAAGCTGACATATGATTTTTGTTATGTCCCTGACAGAAGCTGATGGCAAGCCGGTGTGTATCAGTTTTTATTTCAAGGATAAATTATTTTAAAAGGCAATTCTTACTCATGATGTTGAAATTGATTATTAATTTTATATTATTATCATTATGTCTGTCTTTATGTTTGTTTATAAATTTTAAAATAAAAACATAAATAATGAATCGCGTGTTGAGAAAAGTAATGCGTGCCAGTTTAGTGATATCGTATTTTGTCTAATTATGGATCACAGCTATAGGTCACATTTTTTTTCACCACTTATATTAAGTAATTTCTTACATGGAATTTTTTACGCTCAACAGAGTTAAAGAGAAAAGAATGAATTTTAAAAAATAACAAACTAAAAGGCAACGAAAAAAAATATATAAAGATTTTTTAAAAAAGTTTTAAGAAAGATTGAAATTACGAAACCTTGCAAGTCAATAAAGTTGGCAGGAGTGTTTTTTTTTTTTTTTTGTTTAGCCTATAGAAACGACCTAATTATTTTTCAAAAGATAAACAATTTTTTTATTTTAATTAATAAACGAGATTGATACTAATGAGAAGATTATAGACTTAAAACATCAAAACTTTTTTGAATTAAAAAAAGTATAATGGTTACCAATATTAATCAAGTTGTAAATGTACTTTGGAGTTTAAGGTCAAACTAATATAATTTTCTAAAATTATTAAAGATTGATGAAAGTTTTGGGGGATATGCTTGTGAATCTTTACAAGTCCAATTCATATTATCTTGAGTCTTTAAGCCTTCTCATAAGAATGAAGGCAGTTAAAACTATATACCTCTCTACAATTTACGAGTGTAATTAACTTTTCCTTGTTATTAAACCTGGTTACTGTTTGAAATCGCCTGTTTCCTCTCTCATATCTCGGTATATGTTTTTTCATTTAACATTTCATTTGTTCATTTATATTTTTTAACTACCTCATTTTAGTAACTTTTTTTTTTTTCTTTATTTTATGTCAAAACTTGTACAACACAAAAATCACAACTAAGAATAATTCATTATCTTTTTA
Source organism: Aphidius gifuensis (assembly GCF_014905175.1). Classification (NCBI taxonomy): domain Eukaryota; kingdom Metazoa; phylum Arthropoda; class Insecta; order Hymenoptera; family Braconidae; genus Aphidius; species Aphidius gifuensis. The sequence goes on from NC_057793.1 coordinate 3,715,933, forward strand.
TAATATTTATAAGAGCTATGAAAAATATATAAATATATAATTTAAAATATAATTTATAAAAAAAACTTGAAATAACTTTTTAATCAATTTTTTTTTTTATTTTTTTATATTAATTAAATAGCAAGTATGACATTTTAATAGAAAAAAAAATGCCCATTGAAAGTTGTGTTTGAAGTAAATCTAATGAAGATAAAAAATAAAAATAAAGACTATTTTTTATGAACGATTTTGTGGCGATGATGAAACTCATTAAAAGTACGTGTTTAGTAGTGGCATTTGCTTTTTTGCCAAAAGGATCCTTAACTATATTTACAAGGAAACGTTGAAAAGACGGATATTACACCAGATACTTGTCGACGTTGAAAGTCATCAAGATGATACATTGAAATTATACATGTATTTTATCAGTCAGGAACCTGATATTTTCTTTTGATAAAATTAATAAGCACCTTACACATAAAAAAAAAAACAAAAAATAACTCTAAACAATGTTATATATTTTAATAAAAAAGAAAAAAAAATAAATAAAGAAGATTTCCATTTGGTAGAGTTGCTCGTTATAATTCACTTTGTTGATAAAACTTGGCTGCAATTTAAATCCTAAAGCTGTAAAACAAAAATAAATATATATTAATTGAAAAAAAAAATAATAAAAATATAAAGGTATGAAAATAAAAAAAATAAACAGCCTCGTTGAGTGGCCAAAATATTAATTTCTTTGATGAATATATAAAATATATATACATTATGTTTAAAAAAAAATAAAAAGTATAATAAATAGTACTGGCTCGCCCTTAATATCGTTAAAATAATTAGAAAGCACAATTTTGTATTCAATGGCGTGCGACGCTTTAAGCAGAAAGAGTGTGTATATATTTAAAAAAATATATTAGAATGAGGAAGAGAAAAACTTGAGTAGGAGTGTATATACAGCTCTTGTATACAGCTCTTGTAGAAACATACATATTTTTGTTTGTGTTGAAGAGGGTAGTGTATAAGGGTTAAAAATAAAGAGTGAGAGAAGCTTGTAGTTAGTCGACGGATGGTTATAATTAAAATGGGCTCGCTAGGTTGGCTGTGAAACGTGGTAAACCACTATGAAACGCGTAGTCTACGCACGCATTTCTACCACTACACTTGGTGTGGTTACTCGTCATCCATATTTTATTTTACTGGCAGTCTAACGACTTGGATTTTAAGTAATTCCTGGAGTTAGCCATTTAACTCTTACCCAACATTTTTTTTTTTTTATATCTTTTTTCTTTCGTGACACTCTTTTTGCCATCTCGTATATATTTTTTTATTTTATTTTTTCATCATTTTGAAGGGGGATAAGATTTTCCAGCTCATGTTGGTTCAACGGAAAAATTCCATTTGACATAAAAAAAAGAAAAAAAAAAATGGAGAAAAAAAATTTATATATATATTTTTTTTTTTATATGTAGGAAAATTTTTATCTGACCTCGTTGGATTCGGAGAGTAAGTACTTGAGGCTTTTACGTGTTCTGAACTTAAAAAATATGTTTAATAAAAAAAAAGGAAAAAAAAAAAAATCTTATCGATACTTCTTGGAGTAAATATTATGTTGGGTAATAAAGATATCACTTGTCAATATACTCATACTCGTTTTATCATGTATATCTTTAAAATATTTTATTTATCTTTTCTTGTATTTATTTTATATATATTTTTTTTAATTTAACATTTGTTATTAACTCAGTATATAAGAATTAAGTATATATGTATACATAGAAATCCGTATGGCATTACTCCTGGCTTTTAAGATAATTCCATAAATTATTCTTGAAGATGGAAGGTAAGACACCTATTCACATTGGTTAGTTTCATTAAAATGCAAACTGAAGGTAAAGAGATGAAGACAGGAAAAGTGAGAAAGCAAAGTATGTTTAATTTCTATCCTTTTATTCCCTTTTTTTCTCTCTCATCTCATTTTGTCATAATAAATTCTAACAAAACTTCTGATTAACGATATACCACATTTATTTTTTTTTAATTTTAAATTATCATTTTATTAATTCAAATCTGCGATCCTTCTTTGCGTCTTATCTCTTCAATAATACAAAAATTAAGAAGCTGAAATATTACAAGATTGTCTGATGTATATGCAGAGAGTAATTTCATTATTCTTAAAAACAATTATGCATATATTGTAGACATTTGATGTTAAATACTTGCTAAATAGTTTTCTAAGTAGTTACAATTTTACATGTAGAAATGATCCTGACAATAAAAAAAAAAGTAGATAACTTTAGAGGATATACTGGAATTAACTGAAGTAAAAAATTAAAAAGACAAAAATATCAACGAGATAAAATTATTTATTTATTTATTTATTTATAAGAATTATTTATTTCTATTTTCTTAATTTATAAATAAAATTAAAAAATGATAATCAAAAATTGTCTTAATTAATTTTTATAAAAATAAAAATACAATGATTCTTGAAGAATTGTTAAAAATTAATTAAAATAATATAATAAAATTTCTGAAACTTTATTGATCATAAAATTAAAAAAAAAAGAAAAAAAAACAAATAATGTATTTAAAATAATTATTTAAAATGGTTTTTTCAAGTATTTTTTTTATTTTTAATAAATATTAACGATTTTTTAAGTGTCTCATTAAAGTGCATGTCATCATTCGGCCAAAATAAAATTTTATGCATGCTGTATATTTTTTTTATTACTTAGCATTGGAACAAATTATATTTAAATTACACAAAATGAACATTTATACGCACAAGTTATATTATATAATTGAAAAATAATTTAAAAAAAACCATTGACTGTATGGAAAGTTTTACACAAAATAAAAAGGATACAATCTCTATTGTATGAAAAAAACTTTACCTCAATTTAATTTATGGCTGATGTATATGTATTTTGCTCAAGTTGATAGGAAATTTCTTCGACTTTCCAACTATGCAAACGAATTAAAGATCTGTCAACTCCTTTCTCAAATGCAAGCGTTCAAAGTTTAATCGAAAAATCCGGAAACCGATGTCTCTCGTCAATATCTTTAGAAATGTTTTTTTTTTTCCAAAAAAGAAAAAAATAATAATAGAAAAAAAAAAATAAATTCATAGCTTTATAAAAAATTCATATATATCAGTAAAGTGATAAAAAATAAAATTGAGATTTTTCAATTTTGATAAAGATTAAAATTACACACAAAAATTCATGATATTCATTTATGAGAATTTAAAATTATAATAAAATAAATAAAACAGCTTATAGTGAATATTAAAAATAATAAAATTAAAAAATTTTTTAAATTGTATAATGAATGAAAAAATAAAGTTGATATATTCGAGAAAAAAATCAAATTGGAAGTTTGTTGAGTGATGAAATCCAAAAGGTTGTAAAACATACATATACAGTAAATTTATTTCATGAAGCCTCATTGTTTTACAACCATAGTGAAGTTGTGGAGAAATACGAATATAAAATGAGCTATAAATTATTTTCACGTAGGTAGTTTAAGTATCTTTCAAAAGTCAATTTACACACTACAAAATTTTAAAACTGTCTTACCATTTTGATGATCAAATTTTCATTCAGTATCTTCAATAAAATATATATAAAATTTCAAAGATTATTTATTTTATAAACACACATATATATATCGAGAAAATAGAAAACTATAGACAAATAATTTAAGTTTGACTTAAAGTTTGGTTTTTATAAAGTCTCGAAAAGCATTTACAGCTTTTGAAAAGCTCTCAGAGGTCTCAGAAAATACTTACGGGTTTGAAAATCACTTACAGGTCTCATACAAATATAAAATATATACACTGTTAAAAATGTTGGTGACATTGCATGATAGAATTTAATATTTTTTATTTCGATACTGAATTTAAACTCTATTAAATTTATAAACAAATTAAATGTAACTTTTTGCATTTTAGATTACATTTTATCATAATCAATAAAATATAAATATTATGCATGACTTTTATAATAATATACTTTCAATATTTATTGAAGTGTATATTAATTTAATAAAGTTAAAAACAATTTTTTTTACTTCAACTATTTTCAAGTATTTTATTTTATTTTCTTAATTTCCTTCATTGCACACTGATAACAAATAAAAGACGACCAATAAATATTTCTGAATGTTGTTTTCTCAATCTTCTTCTTCAAAATTTTCTACGAATACCATTCATTTTAAAGTACTCTTCATCCGCCAACACTATATTTTTTTTATTATTTGAAAAAAGTCTTAGCAGAGTGTCGCTCTCAACGCCCCAAAGGTAAATACAAATAGTTGCAAACTCTATACACATCTATGGTATTTTAAAAAATTTTTTTTTTATATACAACTTGTTTCTTTTTATACAATTTTATTTTATTTGTTTATTTTTTATTCTTATTTTTATTGCTCCATGACGCAATGACCTTTCATCTCTCTTTGAATGCTCCACGACGTCCAATACTGGAAAATTCAATCACTTCTCATTTCAATTTAACTTGGATTTCTATGGTCTGATCAATCAATTCTGTAAATTGCGTTCCCTCAAGCTTACGACCATTGCCACTCAGCATTGGATAAAAAGAAAATATATATATAGACACTTTCCTGTCAGGGATTTAATGTGTGTTTGTACTGGAAGAGCATTTGAGTGGATAAATTTGTAGATGTATTTTTTTTTTTTACAATTTTATTTTATCATTTACTTCGTACTTTTAAAGATGCAGTGAATTTTTATTATTTTTCTAAAACGCTAAAAAATACAACGAGAATAAATAATTAAAAAATACATGTATATAAAAAAATATGTGGAGGAATAAAAGAATTAAAAAAAACAAATTAAAAACATGTTGTCTTAAATGCCAAAGATCAATCAATAAATTATTTCCTACACTATTAGTCGTTCTCACTTATATTTTTATTATTTTTTTTTTTTTAATATCAACGTGTAGAAATTTCTCCAGGGTCGTTATGCTCTGACAACATATTTTTTAATACTCATTTTTATATTTTATATTATTATTATTATTATTTTTCACATTCCCATTTACTACTTGGCATATAAATCATACTCACAGATAGCTTATAAATCATGCTCGTGTTGCTCTTGTCTGAGTCAGAAAAAAAGGATGAGGTAGTTCGTTTGTTTCGATAGTAATAATGTCATGTACAAAGTCAACGCATGGTTACACTCAAGATCAGCTGCTATTATCAAACACTTTACAATATTCCTTTCAACAAGCTTCTTCATAAATTTTTTTTTTCTTTTCTTTTTTATTCATCATTCAACTTACTGTAACTTTATATTATTTTCACTTTAGCTTCAACAAAATGCTTCTTACTTTTCAACAAGTATATAAAATGTCATAACGAAGAAATTCTTAATTATATTTAGACATTGTTGCTGCTCATATTGTGCAGTTTATATAATAAAATATTCAATTTTAAAATTAATTTTCAATTTATTTCACGACTCACTTCTTGGTAGTTGAATATACCTTTTTTTTTTATTCCAGAAAATGAAGTGTTATTATAGAAATGTTTATTAAATGAGTTATTAAAAATAATTGATAATTTATTTTAATTATTTTTATATAATTAGTTGAAAGTTAAAACAAAAAAAAAATTATAAGAAAAAATAAAAAGAAACAACAGTAGATCAATTGTATTTCTTTGTTTTTTTTTAGAGAAAAAAAAAACATATTTTCAAATATTTCAATCGATTGTATAATCGTTTATGATAAAAGGATTTTTTTCAGTAACGAGTACAAGTTGAATACAAAATGATTGTAAAATTTTCAAGCTCAGTGAACTCTAATCTTAATGCAATGTCAGTCTTTTTCTCATTGAAAATGTTTTGAACAGTAAAGATTTTTATGAAAAGCTTCTTCTACTCTGTCACTTATTTCGGGTAAATTGGAAGAAAATAAAAAAAAAAGAAAATTCATAAAACAAGGAGAAAAGAATAAAAAATAAAAAAAAAAAAAAACACGAAGACATTCAACAAAGTTGTTGAGCAAAGTATAAAGAAAGAGCTAACAATTTAAATTCAAAGGGATTAAAATAAAAAAATAATTTAATGACAGAAGCAAAAAAAAAATTAAAAAAAAACTAAATTAGCTTGTCGAAAGATTTTTTTTTTTTTTTTTTTTTTGATTTAAATAAAATGTCCATTTCAACCATGATTGCTACACAATTTTATTTTACTTTTTACCTTGATATAAATTCTCTGTAGTTTTCTTGGTCGAATTCATGTTTTTTTTATTTTCTTACTTTCTTTTTCTTTGAACGAGACGAGAGATGAGATTATTTATCACTGCTCCTACAGACCGAGAGAAACCACAGGGGAATGTGTGCAAGGAAGATGTGATATCAAGATTCATCGCCTGCAGGGGTGGTGTTGAAAACATTCTAAGGGGTAACTGAAAATGTAGAACGCCCTGCCAAATCGACTTGAAGATTGCTTATTTTTCCATAATTCTTTCACCGTTGGTACACGATAAACTTGAAAATGTTATGCGCCATGTTTACCCGGGGCCAAAAAAAAAAATAAAAAATAATAATAAAAAATCAAATAAATACTAACTGACGATCAGAAAAACGACTTTTCAATCTAGATAACTTTCAACTTCCCTCTGCAGCAATGATTTTTCTTCTCTTAAATTAAAGCACATATATTGCATTAAAATACAGCCTATTTCAATCGATACCAAGACCAAAATAATTTAATATAATTATTAAAATATATTTTAAATAAAATAATAATAATAATAATAATAATAATACTGTGTGGACTATATATTACCCATAATTTTGGCTAAAATTTATTTCTACAGTGATTTAAAATTCCGATAACCACTGAAAGCACCCTACTATACTTTTTGCAGGCTACTTTTATGGTAAAAGTACAATCAACCTCGACGACACAACCAAGAGCTTATATGCACCATTTCGAGGCCAACCAACGAGCTATCAGACTCACCACTTATTCATTTTAATATTTTTTGTTTTTTTATTTTTCTCTTACCTTACTTTTATATATATATATACATATATTTTTACTATCTCACACTTTTCTTTCACCCTTTATTTTATTTTTTACTTTTTTTTTTTCATCTTCATTATTCTTATTGGTCTATTTCTTTTTTTTTTTTTTTCAAGTCAACTTCTTCAAGATGATATCGTTATCAGTATCGCAATCTTCTTACCTCCATGCCTATTCATTTTCAAACGCAACGACAAAATTTACAATTCTATATACTTTGTCTCTGGAAAATTTTTATGTTTAAATATACATAAGACAAAAAAAGCAAGAATAAAATGAAAACTTGTCGTGAGATAGAGTAGCAAAATTTTGGTTGAGAAAATTTATGAAAGATAGAGACGATTGTATATGATATTATATAAGAAAATAAGTACACTGAAGAAAAATGAAGAAGAAAATAAAGTGTAAGCGAAACGGGCTAGAAAGATTAGAAACTTTCTCAAGTGTCTATATACATTTTCAAGAAACTTGTACACAAAGAAACTTATATATATATATAGTCTATAAAGTACAAACAGCCGGAGATTATTGGATTTACTGTACTATGTAAAATACGATTGAAGAATAAAAATAATTTCAGGATGATGAATAAAAAAAACAAAAAAAGAATAAAAAAATTTTTTTTAAAAAAAAAAAAAAAAGTTTGGCAATTGGTGTGATTGTATGTGAGATAAAAAAAATAAAAAAATGTTCTGCATCGAATGGTGCTAGTGTCGCGTAATGTACTTTCAGGTTAAATGGGGTACAGTAGCTTTTTAGAAAATGAGTTTGGATGTTGGTGGTGGTGATGGTGGTAGTGGTTGGTTTTTCAAAAAAAAAAAAAAAAAAATGTGTAAGCCGACAGGGACTGTTCTATCTATCCTCGTTTCAAACTATTTCACTCGCTCTCGAGAGAAATATCACCGTTGGTTTTGCCTAAAATTTATTACACAGATATAGTCCACAAATGCTGTTAACATCGACATGAACGAGAAACCAAGCGAGAGAAAATAAAAGATAGAAAATTTTTGTCAGTGAATTAGTATATGTATATAGAATGTAGAGAAATCCTGCATTTGCACGAAAGGCACTTCCGGTTACTCGCTCTTTGTACATCCGCCTCGATTTCGTCATGTCAATGTAACTCATTCTCTACATGTCATTCACATGTTCGTCAGGCTGATACCTTTTACTGTTTATTCCCTAATTAATTAACCACCACACTCTACAACATTAAAAATATTTATAATAAAATATTTTTAATGTAATTGACAATTTACTTGCAGGCAACGTAATAAAACCAAATCACTTTTATATATATTTTTTTTTAATCTAAACTTTATTCATTTCTTTCTATTTTTTTTATTCTATATATATTATTTTTCATTGTTTTTTTTTTTCTATTTTAAAAAGAAAAATAGCATATGAAATCTTGTGTTTAACCCATAAATATATATGTACAATAATATTATTCAAATCGACAAGCGCAAAAAAAAAAAGTAATAATAACAATAATAAAACTCGGTGACATAAAATTTGTGTTTTTGTGAATATAGTTTTGAGGCTCGCGTGTTGAATTGCTTTGCGTGTTAGTAAGCATACACATGACGAAAACAAAAAAAAAATTGAATAATAATAATAATAATAACAAACCATTTGAATCGTAAAAATTTGAATTTTTCTACAGACTTCTGACTGTGTCAATACACTCGAGTGCAGGCTAAAAAAAAATAACAAAATAAATACAATAAAAGTCTGTATAGACACATGCGCACATATACGACTGTAGAATATGCTCAAAGGCTTGAATATTTATGATATATGTATATACAGTTTGAAAGTTTAGCAACTGCATAGCCATTTAAGTTTACGAAGGCAACAAAAAATAGTAAAAAATGAAAAAACTTGAAAAAGTAGAACGAAAGGAAATTAAAAATATATATATATTAGAATATAAAAAAAAAGGGTCAAATTAAGAATAATAAAAATAAAATAAAGAGTAAGAGAGACGAAAAGCTTGGGCTGTTGGTGAGAGGCTTGCAATTCACCGCAGGCTTCAGTGTCGCAGTATGAGGGTAAAGTGAACCAATGCCCGAATACAACTTTTGTTCTATATCCATATATAGAACTCACGTACAAAGCTCAGGTTGGCGTGTACCATTTGCATTCTCATTACCATCCTTCGACCTTATTTAAGCAGACGAGGAAAGCAGCAGGATGGCAACTGAGAAACTATACATATAATGTAAAACCTCATGATGTTGATAGTAAAACTCTATTGCTTAGTCATTGCCATATAAGAGAAGAAAAAAAATATATATATATCCCGTCCTCTTTGAGGGTTTTTTGTAGGAAAATTCAGGACATTATGTAGAGTGCCTCCGTGTCTCTTATAAACATTTTTTTTTATTTTATTTTTTTTTTGTAAATTTGCCACAAGTAGTACACTTCATTAGCGGTTACAGAGGATACACAACACCACGAAAGACCACAACAATTTAATCCTCGTTCACTGTACTATAAAATGACAGAAATTGAGGAAATTGAATGTCGATTTGTGTGGCTGTGTATATATGCATTAGGTTAAAACAACTTGCTGATATTGTAGAAATTTTGTACACTCTATAGTAAAAATAGTTTCTTCGATTTCTTTTGAATTTAAACAGAGTAGAACAATTTTTTCCAAGCCACAAAAAAAGCCTTTAATTTTATCTTTAATCAATGTGAGCATATAAAATATTTATTAAAAAATTTTAAATACTATAAATCCATTAAAAAGAATAAAGAATAATCGAAAATCTCATAAAAGTTATAACATTTTTTGAAATAAAAAAAAAATATATATACACTCACATACACACACGCAAATCAAAAAAGTAAATCCATAAAAAAAGTTCAAAAAAAAAAAATTCAAGCTTTGTTCCATTAACAGATAAGTCACGATTTCAGTTGGATTTTCAGGTTTTGCAATGGCACTCAGTTGAAAACAACTGCAAAAGAATGTCTATTGAGATTAAAGCCCTTGGTAGTTAATACGTATATGGATGTTAATCTCCAACTCGGTATAGACTAATAGTACAAACTGAGGATTTTGAGTATATTCAACAACTGATGTGCAAATACTGTTTCTATAGGCCTCTTTGGGTATTTACAACTGAACCATATACATAGTGAATTTTCATGTGAAACCACAATATGTGTGTGAAAATAATTGTCTTTGTATGTGCAGCCCAAATTTATATCAAGGATTTACCTTTATAATAATAATAATTTAATGTAATGTTTTAAAATTTTAAATGTTACAGATTATTTGGATAAATATACATAATGGTAAGGATGCCACATATGTGGAGACTTAAAGTACGATGATTCGGACAACTTGGCCACGAACCAAAAGAAAGTGGCACGATTCTAATTTGACATGGAATCGTCCAAAACAACGTACAAATGGTTTTTGCATAATATATTCAGTTTTTATTGCTGCATGGATGACAAGTCAAAAAGCTCAATGTACCATGTGTCCACCACCTGAAACAATATCTGGTTGTCCATGTTATAATTTTGCTGATGGTTTATTTTTGGAATGTGCTGGTGCAACTGAGGATTCACTTAAAATTGCACTAACTGGTGTTTTGAATGTTGCTGGTGGAGAAGGTCAGTTTAAAAATAAAATAAAAAAATATTATATTGATTTTTTTTCTATTAATATTATTGATGAGTCATTATGATGAAAGATTATTGTACAAAAATTAATTTATACATATTGTCTGAATAAAAAATATTATTAAATGAAAAAAAAAATAAATTGGTTTGATTGATATTTCAGATGCCATTGTTCAGTCATTAAGTATATATGAATTGGATCGTCGTGTTGAAGAGCTACGCTCAAATGTATTTCCAATTGGTACACAAATAAGACATTTACAAATATCACATTCTGGTATACGTGAAATAAATGAAGATGCATTAGATAAATTAAGTGATAGTATTGAATCACTGGGTTTAGTATCTGGTCGTTTACAACATATACCACAAAAATCATTATCAACATTAAGACGTTTAAATACACTTGATCTTGAATCAAATCATATTTATGAATTATCAAGTCATAGTTTTTATGGTTTATCATCATTGATAAAGCTTAATTTAAAAAGTAATCAAATAAATAAAATATCAGAATATACATTTGCTGGATTAGAAGATAAATTAAAAGACATTGATTTAAGTGAAAATAAAATACGTATGTTTCCAATGACAGCATTACGTAGGCTAAATCATTTAACAACACTACGATTAGCATGGAATGAAATATCACAATTACCAGAAGATGGATATTCACGTCTTGATACATTAAATTTACTTGATTTAAGTAGTAATAATTTTGATAAAATACCATTAAATTGTTTTCGTTGTTGTCATGGTTTACATACATTATCATTATATTATAATACTGTTGAATATGTTGATAAAGATGCATTTATATCATTAATTGATCTTGAAATAATTGATTTAAGTCATAATAAAATTGTATTTTTAGATATATCAACATTTCGTGCCAATCAAAAATTAATATCAATTGATTTAAGTCATAATCATATACATTATATTAAAGGTGTATTTACTAAATTACCAGATTTAAAAGAATTAATATTAACTGATAATAATATACTTGAAATACCAACTGATGCATTTATTGGCTGTACAAGTTTATCAATAATATATTTACAACAAAATGCAATAAGACATATTGATTCACGTGGTTTATATAGTCTTGGAAAATTATTACAATTACATTTAAGTGAAAATTATATTGATAAAATACCACGTGATTTTTTAGAACATTGTGAAAATTTATCAACATTATCACTGGATGGTAATAATATACGTGAACTTGAAGTTGGTACATTTGTTAAAGCTAAACAATTACGTGAATTAAAATTAGAAGATAATCAAATAACTGAAGTTAGACGTGGTGTATTTCAGCCATTACCATCATTACTTGAATTACATTTACAAAATAATGCAATAACTGATATGGAAACTGGTGCATTAAGATCATTACATAATTTACAGCATATAAATTTACAGGGTAATTTATTGGCAGTACTTGGTGATGTTTTTCAAGTATCAAATAGTGAATTAAATGGTGATAATATTAATAATAATAATAACAATAATAATGGTTTAGCAAATAATGCTGCTTTAAGTGAAGTTGGTAGTATTGGTAGTATTGGTAGTATTGGCAGTATTTCTGGTGGTGGTGGTGGTGGTAGTTCACTTGTATCAATACAACTTGATAATAATGGTCTTGGTGTATTACATAATGATTCATTACGTGGACAAACATCAGTTAAAATAATGTGGCTTGGACATAATAGATTAACACGTTTACAAGCACCATTATTTCGTGATTTATTACTTGTTGAACGTCTTTATTTAACAAATAATTCAATATCACGTATTGAAGATAGTGCATTTCATCCAATGCAATCACTTAAATATCTTGAATTAAGTATAAATCATTTAAGTCATGTTACTATTAAAACATTTTCTGAATTACATGAACTTGAAGAACTTTATTTACAAGATAATGGCTTAAGACATATTGATCCATATGCATTAACAGCATTAAAAAAATTACGTATACTTGATTTAGCAAATAATCATTTAAATATACTTCATAATACAATATTTCAAGAAGGTTTACCAATAAGAACATTAAATTTACGTAATTGTACAGTTAGTATTATTGAACCAGGTGCATTTAGAGGTTTAAATAATCTTTATGAATTAAATTTAGAATATAATTATTTAACAGCAGTATCACTTGATCGTATTGATATACCTGGTTTAAGAATATTAAAAATATCATATAATAATTTTAGTCAAATAAATAGTGAATCACTTGATGGTTTACCATCATTACAACAATTATCAATTGAATCATCAAATATACATGATATACCATATGATTTATTTAATAAAAATAAAAATCTTGCTAAATTATATTTAAATAATAATAATATTAAATTATTACCAAGTACATTGCTAATTGGTCTTGATATAATACGTGATATTAAACTTGATGGTAATAAATTTAAAGACATACCATATGATATATTTACAAATACAACGACAATTGAATATTTATCAATAGCAAATAATATTATTGAACATTTTGATGCATCAAGATTAAATGGTTTAATTAATTTACGTGAATTTGATTTACATAATAATTATATAAAATCATTGACTGGTTTTGAATCATCAAATTTTTCAAAGCTCATATCAATTGATCTTAGTCATAATCATTTAACAATATTACCATATAATTTTTTTATACACTCTGGACAATTACGTAAAGTTGAATTAGCTGGTAATAAGCTACATCAAATACCAGGTATTGCAATAACATCACAAAATATACCAAATCTTGGATGGTTAAATATGACACTAAATCCATTACAAAGAATAAGTGAATATAGTATTGATGGTAATTATCAATCACTACAAGAAATTCATATATGTTTTACAAATTTAACAATAATAACAAATCAAGATTTTGAACCATTTCCATCATTGTTACATTTATTTTTAAGTAATAATCATATATCAAGAATATTAATAAATGCATTTCGTAAATTACCAAATTTATTAACTCTAGATATGAGTTTTAATAATATTGATGTTATATCAAGTAATATATTAAAAGGTCTTGTCCATTTAAAATTATTAAATATGACTAATAATCGTATTAAAATACTTGAAGATTTTCCAATGGATTTAAAAAATTTACAAATACTTGATTTTTCACATAATAATATTGGTACATTAAGTAAAGGTACATTTCAACATCTTGGTAATTTAGTTGAGCTTCATTTATATGATAATTGGATATCCTCAATATCACAAGATGCATTCAGACTACTAAAGAAATTGCGAATATTAGACATCAGTAGAAATTATCTTCAAAATTTACCATTGAATGCATTTCGTCCTCTTGAGACACAGATACGAAGTCTACGTACTGAAGGTAAGTTTTCTCTCCCAAGTTAATTTTCAAATATGTGTGTATGTATATATATAAATTGTGGTTGTAGTAAAGGATTAGAGAGAGAGAGAGAGAGAAATTGAGTTGGTTTTGAAGATAATGTCATTGCACATGGTGGAGTTGTTTGGACGACAAATAATGTTCCTCTATATATATATATATATTAAGAATACCTCTCTTGTTTTCTCTAGTCTATCTTAATATAACAACAAGTAATTTTGAATGATCCTGTTAACAGAGAATCCACTTCACTGTGGTTGCGAGTCTCAAGAGCTGTGGGAATGGCTACGGGACCACCAAAAACTCGTAAGAGGTGGTGGTGGTATTGGACGTAATCGTGGAACTGGTAGTAATGGTATGGGTGTTAATGATGCTGAGGACGGACTTCTTAGATGTCAACAACCTCCAGAATTACGTGGACTTGTATTTCTTGATCTTGATCCACATGCATTTTGTTCAGCTCCACTTGTACTCAAAATTATTATACAAGATATTCAACCATTTTCATTACTTGTATCATGGCAAAGTCGTAATCATACTGGTCTTCATGGTTATCAAGTTGCTTATCATCCACTTGACAATGTTGATGAGGTAATAATTTTTCATAAAAATAAATATTAATTAAATAAATAAATATTATTATTTATGTTTTTATTTTTTTTGTAATTATATAGATACGTGGAAGAATTGTTGATCCAAAAATACATTCAGTTAAACTAACAAAATTATCATCAAATACATATTATATAATATGTATATTAGGTCTTGGTAATTGGTTAAATACAATAAGTGATAAAAATATAATAAAAAAATTTAATATAACAACAAATGATGATTTTATTGATATTAAAAAAATACCAGATATGATTGATTCACAAACAAGTCGTTGTGTTAAAATAAAAACATCTGAATTACCAGCAGCAATTGTTATAAATAGTGATGGTTCATCAATGAGTGATGTCAGTGGTACAACAAATAGTAGTATATTAACACGTAGATTTGGTCTTATTGTTGGTTGTTGTATGGGTTTTATTGTCTTTATAATATTAATCTCCGTTCTTGGCTATTTAAAAGTTAAAAAACAGAGAGAGACTGTAAAACGTGATCAACAACCAATACCACCAGAATACATATCATATAGACATTTTAGTATACAATCTGGTGGTGATGGTGGTGGTGGTGGTAATGCAACACGTGCCAATAACAATCAAGATACACCACATCAACAAGGTTTTGTTAATAATATTGGTAATACACCATTAAATGTATAGCGACAGAGTAATGGTTCTGCAGGTGACACAGCAAGTGCTATTGCTAATGTCTAACAATTCTGACAGAACCAACGACAAATCAACGTCATACTATGAAAATCACTTTGCCCTCCAAAACATCATACATATATATATGTAATTGCAAACGTATGTAATGTATATATATGTATAGATATTTAAAAATAAAATATGTTGCATATATATAGGTGCTGGTCTCCAAGAGTCCTCAATGGGACCAAAAAAACATTGAAATAATAAAAAATAAAATTTAAACAATACAATTTGTTTGTGAAAAATTGCACAAGACGAAAAAAATATAAAAATTATTATTATTATTATTAAAAAAGACTGTGAAAAAATAGGAAAAAATTATTATCAACATATTGTATTTAAAAGTGAGTGAAATTTATTGATTTATACATTTGTGTATATTTGTGGAAAATAAAAAAATAGATGTAATAATTTAATGATATAAAATTAGTTGAATGAAAAATACTTGACATTGGATTTGAATATTTTTTTTTATTTACGTATGTGAGGCTTATTTTAACAGTGAAATTTTTATATTATAATAAAATATAAACTCAATAATTGACAATGATAAATTATGAATGAATTATTATTATTATAGAATTTTAAATGTATATTGTGAGTAAAAATAATAATTAAAAAATTGTAAATTAACAAAAAAAATAAAATAACAAAGTTGGTGGTTTAATTTAAACTAACCACGATTGTATTCGTAATGTAATTTCGAGTATTATTCTCGGTAATTACAACTAAACACTGTGCCATATCGCATATATTTAACAGCGTAACATTTGCGACCAGTTTTCTGCAATTGTGTGTTTCTAAAATGGACCACAAATTTTTGTATCATAAATAAATGAAATGACAAAATTTTGATAGTTGAAAAGAAAATTTTAACAAATGTTTAAATTAAATTAATAAATAGAAGCAAAAATAAAAAAATTTAAAAAAATCAATTGATTCTCTTTAAACATAATAAGAGAAAAAATTTAAAAAAAAAAAAAAAAGACAAATAAATAATAAATAAAATTTAAAAAATTAAAATTAAAAAATCCAATGTAGAAAGTTGACCTTTTTTTTTTTTTTCTTTATTGGTGATATAATGAACACTAGGTTAAATTAAGCAATTCTATTAAGTAAAAAAAATGTATCATCGAAAAAGACACACAATGTAATATATCAACACAAAACATCACTGTAATAATAAATGCAAGAAAAAAAAAAATAAAAAGTTTTTTTTCTTTTCTTTTCTTTTAAAATTAATTATATGAGTGTTATATTTTTTTTTCATTGAAACCTTTAATAATTATTAATATCAAGTTTAATTTACATTGAAAAAAATAATAAAATTGATAATAATAAAAAAAAAAATCAATAAATTCTAGAGATGCTGCGATAATCGATAATATCGCGACAAGACGATACGATAATGACGACAACGATACGATAATGCTGGGACATCTTATCGTCGTCGTGACCTGAATCTACGATATTTGACTGACGATAACTATATAAAATTATCGTATTATCGCTATAATATCGGAAAAAATATACTATTTGATTAAATTTAAATTTTCGTATTTATTTTAAATTTTACAAAATTTTAAATTAAATTAAAATAGATTACTGCAACAAATAAAATTCAAATATTAATCTAAAAAAATATTAAATAATAATAAATTATAATAATATGAATTTTGATATAATAATTTATATAAATTATATAAAACGTTATTTGCATCAACTATAATATGATTTTTAATTGTTTTCAAGTTTTTCAATCAATATCATTTGCCAATGAGCTTTTAAACCATGAATTTACATAATAGGCTTTTGGCATGATAATTTTTACTCAGATCATTCATGTCATTTACTTATTGTCCTTAAGATGATTCTTCCTGTTTTTATAATGTTTTTGTATGTCAAAAATATTTGAAAATTTCACTGTAACTTATACTCGAAAAAATCATCGTCGATAAATGTAAATATAACGCACGATACGATACGACAACGCCTATGACGATACGATAATAAGACGACACGATAATCTGATTTTTTGTCGAATTTTTAGACGACACGATACGATAACGACAATTATCTTTCGCGACACGATACGATAATCCGCCAATTATCGTATCGTATCGTATCGCGGCATCTCTAATAAATTCTGGAAGGTTCGACAAGTGACGTGTAATTAAAATATCGACATGGATATTCTCGAGGGTGTGCCCAATGTTGATAAAATGCTGACGATAACAATGGGATGATTCCACAAATACTTCAGTCGCCATCGTGAATGCTCAATTCTTTTTAAATTGATATTTAAAAATTTAACTATATTATAACTATTTTTATCAACTCTATATTTTTTTCATCAAGACTATTTGATTAAATTTACATTTTTTTATTTATTTTTTTTATGAATTTTTTAATAAATTAAATTACATATAAAGTACTCGAC
Organism: Aphidius gifuensis; assembly: GCF_014905175.1. Taxonomy (NCBI): domain Eukaryota; kingdom Metazoa; phylum Arthropoda; class Insecta; order Hymenoptera; family Braconidae; genus Aphidius; species Aphidius gifuensis. The sequence goes on from NC_057793.1 coordinate 3,733,764, forward strand.
AAATTTAAAAAACTCTCAAATATTAAAACTAAAATCAAAACTTAAAAATTTAATAATAAAAATAACCAGTAATTTTTATTTTTTTTTTTTTTGAAATTTTTAATTAATAATAATGATAATTAAATAGCAATATGGCATCAACATGACAATCATGATTGCCATAGTGTCCAATCAATTCAAAGGAACATGATTTCACAATATGTACACACGTACCTTAAATTTACATAATTGATAGTGAATTACTGGCCTACTCGTTAACTCACCCAACCCTTCCACTCCTAACAATTCAAAATACACCTCAATATTTGCCTCAATAAAAACAAGCAAACAAACAAACAAAAAAATCAAAAGTTTTTACATACTTGACATATCATCTATCAGCACCTAAAAAGCTTTTAGTTAAATTCACTATATATAATATTCCAAAATTAATGGGCTCGTTAATAAAATTGATTACATATATTCTCGCAGTATCGATCATTTAACATTGCTTTCCATATACGATACAATTATTAATTAATTATGTGATAAAATACTAACGAGCATTGTTTATTTTTAAATAATAGACTAATAATTATAATAATATATTTTTTCATTCAATTATGTGTAATAATAATAATAAATGAATATTAATTAATTATTAAATAGACTGATGATGTATCAGATAATTATCATCATTATCATCATCATCATCATTATTTATTTATGAATATATTTAAAAAAAAAAAAAACTATAGCTCGGATTAGCTCATTAAATATGATGAATATTGAAATATAGAGGTTAATAATTTACGAGTAAAAACAACGGTATGAGGGATATATTATAACGAAATTGTTAAAAGTGCTTGAGGCTAGAGAGAAAACATACATTGGTATATAATAAAATGAGTGAGGTAAAGTTTGTGGGAAGGAAACTTGAGGAAGTAAAATCACGTGGATACGGAAGAACAACGAGGTGCTTGTGTATATGTAGTTTTAGAAATAGTAGTAGTTGTTGGATGGATAAAGGTAAAAAAAAAAAAATGTCGGGTAAAATAGGTAGAAATTGTATAACAAAATAGAGAGAAGCTAGAGAGTGCGACAAGAGAATGTTACGCATTTGAAACAGGAACACGAGAAGGAACAATAGAAATGACTGTGTTATGAAATATGCATCATAGTATTGCAACAATTGCTTGTGTTATATGTATATTGAGGATGAAAAGTAGATGAGAAAAAATAAAATAAAAAGGGTTTATATTCTCTCCTTTTTCAAAAATTTTACCTCCTACCATTGCATCACCCTCAAACTCACACTGTTGGATGTCATGATAATAGAGAATGGCATGGGCAATAATAAGGGAACACTTGCTATGAACAGCAAAAGCGCTCACAGAATATAATGCAAAAATCAGAGCGTATACAAGCTAAAATTTAGGTCTTACAATTTATAGTCACACGTTCTCGGTAACCACGAATACTCGGGTTTTTTTTTTATAAAACGTATTTATATATATTTCGTACTCATTCATCATTTCAAGATTTTTTATTTATTCTTATACTTTTTTTTTCTATTTCTATGAACATTTTTCACTATTACGGCGATGTATATTAAAGTTGAAAATAGTAAAATGAATTATTTATCTTTTATAAACGGATAAAAAAGATATATACATATATAGAAAAAATAAAAAAAAGAAAAACCTTCTTACTTAGCCCTTTAAAAATATTTCGTTGAATATATATTTTTGTAACACCAATTGTTATGTGAATAATATGCAAAAATATGCAAAACACTGATCCTCAGTTATATTCTGAATATATACTGAGGGAAAAAGATTTCTTTTTTCTTTTTTTTCTTTTAAACTTTTTTACTTTGAGGAATGAGAATTTATTTGATAAAAAAAAAAAAAAGGTAAATGATGAGGAAATAGACGTATTTTTGTGGTCAAGAAATCTCAAGAGGATAAACATTTATAAGTCGAGCATAATAATTCGTGACTAAGATTAACGACCCAAGTATTCGAACTTTAATGAAAAATAAATTTTATAAAATATGAACAATTAATAGTTCAACTACCAGACAAGTTTTTAATGATAAATATAAAATAATTAATTATAAAAATTTAAAAATAAATAAATAAAAATATATATTTATTCATAGTATTGATTTATTTATTCATAAATAATTCAATGAAAATATATAAACCATTGATGATAAATAAATTAAGATTAAACATGCAAACAAGTATTTAATTTTTAAAAAAACATTATCAAATATCAAATCATTGTTTCTTTTTTTATTTTCTATTTTAATTTTTTTTATCCTTCAAGCAAGATCAAAATAAGGTAAGGTGAAAAAGTATCAATCAATAATTTTACAACTCGAATAATAATAACAATTTAAATAAAAAATAATAATGAATAATGTTCAATTTGCAAGATTGTCTTTTGATAATATATAAATATGTAAATAAAAAATCGTAGGTGGTAGAATAAAAAAATATAAATAAATAAGTTAAAAATTTTATGATGCAACATAAATAATAAATAAAAAAAATGCAACGCACGAAGGTTGATGGCTTGGCAAGATTCTATTCTGTCTCGTTTTTAGCATATACAATGTCACCCAAGAATATATATACATATGCCATGTACAGGGCCAAAGTGGGCGGTTCTGGTTTCCATAATCAGGTGAATTACGATGCCCATACACAGTCTCTCACCTGGTTAGCTTCAATCTCATTTTTTTCCTCCCTTATTATTTTTATTTTTACTTTTTTTATCAGTATGTGATTTCACATAAGATATATATTTTTTTATTTTATTAAAAAAAAAAAAAACCCTCAGGCACACTTCAACCGTGGAAAAGGCTAATAAATTTTGTTGAAAAAAAAAAAATAATATAAAAATAATGATAATAATAAAGTGGCAAAATAAATAAATGAAAAAAAAAAAAATACAAGAAATAAGAAGAATAGTAGATTGAAAAAATGAAATAGATAAAGGATACAAGACCTGCTGTGATATAAGGTCGACAAAGAATGGCAAAAATCTTAAAGGTTTATAGACGAATGTATACAATGAAAAAAAAAAAAAATAAAAATGGTATATATTGTTGCAGAAGCGTGACGTATGTCTATCTACAACGATCTGTATCATCTTCAATGATCCGTAACGAGAAATAAAATATAAAAATAAAAGTTAAATATATATACATTTTTTTGGTTAAAAAAAAATGATATTGAAAATTCTTTGTGCAACTATATGATAGATAAGAGTAGCCCATGTGTCTCATAAATCCATTTTATATCGACACGACTGGGAATGAAAAAAATAGAAAAAAAAAAATAATATGAGGACAGTGAAAAAAAATTTGGTGAGTCAGTTTGGTTTTTATCCATCCAGGAATTTACTAGACATTATTGTAAGGGTTTACATGTATATTATAAAATAAAACACATAAATTTATTTTAATTTTCATACTGAATATATATATTTTTCAAAAAAAAACGTTCGACAAAAAGAAATTAACTATTATATTTTTTTTTATTTGACTTCAATATGAGAGTATACATTTTTTAAATATAAATATATGTTTAAATTTTTTATAATATGTATTTTTTATTTCTATGAAACAACTGTATTAATTATTTCGTTAATTAATACTGTGACACAAAAAATAAATTGTAGTTTGTGGAAAAATAAAATTATAATTACTTGAAAAAAAAAAAAACTTTGTTTTATTAATTAATTAATTGACAATAAACCAACACGTATACATAATAATAATTATTATTATTCTTGTGATAAAAAAATCATAAAATTAATTAACGATCGTGTTTAAAATATTATTAAGTGATTGAAAAGCTATATATACTATGTATAGTTAAATTACTTTTTTTTTAAGAAATTTTTTAACTTGTTGGCTCGACTTGAGCATGAAATATAAATGAAGAAGTGAAAAGAAGTAGAAGAAGTTGAAAGAAGATGATGGAAAAAAGAAAAATATAAAAAAAGGGGATGGTGGAAAAGAAAGTGCAGCTAAAACTCTAAGGTATACGAAAGAACTATATATGAACTTAAAGTTTGTAAGTCGTCACGAATAGCAGAGACTCGAGGAGTTCAGTGGAGTTGTGAAATCGATAACCAGGGACTCAGGGTCCAACTCGTTGAGAGTTGTCCTTCTTCTTCTTCTTCGTTAGGAAAAATACTGGAGATTGGTAGCATTGAAGAAATGGAAAGCGTCAACTTTGTTTTTTATTTTTTTTATATTTTATTTTTTACTTTGCTTTTCTATCATTTTTTTTTTATTTTTTTTTATTATTTATTTTTCCTCTTTCTTTTTTTCTTTCTTTCTTTTTCTCTCTCTTATATTCGTCAGAAATTTTTTTTCTGTCTGCCTAAACTTCATCTTGAATCACTCGTTTCATGATTTATTTTTTATTTTTTTTATTTCAATTAGTCTTAACTCGAACGAAAAGATAAATAGAAAAAAATTTACGTGACCTGGATCTCTTGTCATCACCTATTTCGTTTCCGTTTATTTATTTTACTATCTTTATTTTTATTTGTTTTTACTTGCTGGAGGCAGCTTTACGCGTTTGCAAAGGTACCGCAGCGTAATATTATGTATACTGCTCATTGTTATGTCTTTTTTTTTTTCTTTTTTATTTTTCACTGCAATTTCACCACTTGTACATGGCAAAAAAAAAATATATAAAATAATAAAATAACATCCTGACAAGTGAAAATTAATACAAATAAAATGTACAAAAAAAAACAAAATAATTTCAATAAATTCTATGCATGAAAAAACATAGTAGATTCATTTATCGAAAATACATAAATGTTACATGTTATCCGTATATTAATGAATGAAAAAAAATATATAAAAAAAATAAAATAACTAAATATATATATTTATAAAAACAAAAATAAAAAAATAAATACGTGAAAATCGGAAATTCGAGTTGAGGTGAAATGAATTGAATACAATCGGAGTGGACAATCCTATTGAAAGGTGATGGTAAATTTTCAACTGGAAAAAAAGTGTTACCATGGAGCAACCGGATATACCCTAGGTGTGAATGTAACAATTTTCCGGTCAATGAAAAAAGTAAACGAATAGAAATAATAATAATATAAATACAAAAAAAAAAAAAAAAAAAACATACACACAAAATTGGCGAGCCAATTATCAAATACACGAAATAACCTAGGGAATACGATGTCATCATCACCCTACTCAGCGTACAATTGTTCACGTTTTTTTTTTTTATTAATTCAATTTTTTTTTCTCTTCAACTCATCGAGTTATCCATAACACAGAAAAAAATAATAATAACAATAACAATAAATAATAATAATAATAAAACATGAAACAATAATAAATAATAATAATAAAAACAACAAAAATGATTAATAATAAAATAAAATAAATATAAAATAAAGGGTGAGGAAGTGAATATGTATGGTCCCTGAATCTCAACTGTTAAATGAAACTGGGTTTCATAACAATACCAAGTTTTACGGTACAGTTGAAATTCACCGACACACAACAGGAACTGATATTTTGCAGAAAATGAATCACCCTTATACACAAACTGTAACCCGTCGACAGTGGTAACAGTATACAATGGTCAAACAATAGCAACCGGCGTTGTTCTGGTTGCACCCGTAATATTCTCTCTTTATCTAACGTGATTTGTTTTCCTTTTTTCAAACAATATATATATATATATAATTTAACTTTGAAAAATTTTAAACCCACACACTTGTGATACTCAACACATACAAATTTTCATTCATTCACCACACACAAAACACGATGTGTGTGTTAGGTCGTGTGAAAAATTTACAATTCGTGAGTCATGGTGTTGTCGTGTGTTGGTTACAACAAAAAGTCAAAATTACTGAGAGAAAAAAAGAGAAAGATAAATAAATATATAGATACAAATAAATAGAAAGAGAAATGTAATGAACAATTGAGATAAATATTCACAAAATAATAAAAGTATGAGATAGAAATATATATATCGTAACGAGTGAGTGGATATATCTAGTATTAGTGAAAAGCATTGTCCACACTTGAACAACAACAACAACAACAATATATTGTTAAAGTTGATATGTGAATATAAAGTAAAAATAATTAAAACTGTCTAGTTTATATTGAATAATAATAATTGGTAAAAGAATAAAAAAATTGTCAAAGAGAGATATAATTGAAAATAATATAGATATAAAAAGGATGGGCAATATTCTCTCATATTGAATTTGTCCAACTAAAATACATCGGTATACAGATTGGAAATGTTCATTAATTAAATTGACGGCATCTATTATATCGTTGCTTCAATCAGTATCCAACGGATCATTATGGAAATTGTCGATTGGGGCGTATGCTACAACTCTACCAACACAGGTGATCACCCAACTTGTGATCAACATTCAACTCTCTTCATTTTATCCCCTGCTCAACCAATCTAATGTCAAAAGCCGGACATTCATGAATAATTATAGTTTTCATCTGTGGATGACACAAACTCAAAAGAATTTTTTTTTTTGTTTTTTTTTTTGCTCTTTTTCTTTTTATCAATTATTTTTTTTCCTTTTGCCTGCTTTTCTGATGGCTTTAAAAGAATTTAATATTTGTTTGATTTTTTTTTTTCTTTTTTTTTTAGTAAATAATAGATCGGTAGAGTATATCATGTAAATCAGTACGAAAAAAATGATCGATTGGAGCACCATGACCGGGTCTACCCCAAAGCTTATTCCATGTATCAAAATGTCTTCGACAGCTTTCCTGCTCAACGCGTTGTTCCCTCTATAAAAAAATAAAAATAAATTATATATTTAAAAAATAAAACACACACATTGAATTTGATAAAAAAAAATGAAATATATGCTTGCAACATATCTATGAAAATAAATAAAAGTAACAATAAAAAACATGCAAGGGAATTGATATATAAAATTTGAACATAAAAAAAAGTTAATAAATAAACGATGTTGGTTTCTTTTATGTGGAACAACGAGGTTCTTATCTTGTTATTTACTCACCAGTGCACTTTCACGTTTCCGTTGAATCTGTTTGGTAAGCTCATTGATGTGTTCCCGGTTCCCAATGTTCAACGACCGCAGGCTTAAAATAAATAAAAATAATATTTAAAAAAAAAGTACATATAAAACAATTCTAAAAAAAAAATTAAATTGTATCATAATAGTTGAAAATTAAATTATTTCACTTGATTTCTTTCGATCCCATAAATATTTTTCTACGATAAAAAATAAATAAATACTAAATTTTAAAAATTTCAAAAGTTGATTTCATTTTTTTCATTTAAATTTAATTATTTTAAAAAACAAAAAATATTACTATTATATTATCATATTAAACTGTCACGTAAAATTTTTAAATTTTTTCACCAACCATAAATATTTTATCATTTTTTTTTTTTTTAAATTTTTGTAAACAGTATAACAATATGTGTACATATATGTATTGTTCATCAGGATCACACTTTACAGATGATTAATTACACTATTCTAGTGCAAGCGACGCTTCACTCGGATAGTGTCCAACCAGTATCATAAACAACAAGAGATGCCTACAGTGTGTGGATACTATATACTGTATATAAAGCTTCATAGAGTATTCCATTAAATCCAATCAAAGTGTCTCATTATACGTCAACCACGCATTCTACAATATAATGATCGCTTATGTACACAATTCTATATCAGTCTATAAACTAGAGGATTTAAAGTAACCCCCTTGTTCTCCTAAACGTAAAATTGTTCAAGTTTTTTTATTTTCTCATCAACTCATCATATTCATAACCCAAAAATAATAATAAATAATAATCATAATAAAACATACTCTAAAATTAAGATCAAATAATTATATTTAAATTTACTTGAGTATTTTTTTTTTTTAAATAATTAATATACTAATTTTTAGAGTGAATATTTATTTTTTTTTCATGTACATATATAGTTTAAAATATTCAACTGATGTGGCTATTGATCAAATTGATTCAAATAAAAATAACTTGAATTAAAATAAATAATTAATAGAATAAAAAACAAGAAATAAAATTTAAAAATTATATCATAATATTAATAATTAAATTATACATTAAATAATAATAATTGTATAAATAAGTTTAAAAAGCTAAAATGTCCCAGACGAGTTATGTCATGGTCGAATTCATTTGGATCAATGTGTTGATTAGCGGTATAATACATCTTTTCATCCCCCAGAGTCCAATATATATAGTCCGAATAATTTGTCAAACTTGGCTTATATATATGCTTGATTGCACAATCGAATATTTTAAATATATCTCTCTAATTTTTATTGTTATCATTTATCTCTTAATAAATGATAAAATATTAAAACACTTTTTTATATAAATATATTAATGTGACCTAAATTCAACAGTCACATTGTTTTCGGTCAATTAATTTTCCAACAAAATTTTCGCAAATTCATCATACAATTATTATATATTTTATGTGTTTATAATATACAAAATTTCAGGCTTTAGTTATGAAAATTGATAAGCATATAACTAACCAATCATTGATAATTCATTAATTAATAATAACTGATAATGTTAATGAATATTAAATTTACTTGTCTATCGTGTAACCAGGACGAGTTGCATCATATAAATATTTACTGTATTCTGTATTTGAATTCAATTTTTTTTTTGTTAATAATGGCACAAGTTCAATGCCTCCAGTTAATTTATAAATTTGTGATTCTTCATTTATTTTATTTTTCATTTCATCAAATTTATTATTTACTTGACTTGTAACTGAAAAAAGTAATTATATTTGTAATCAAGTATTTTTATTTCATGTTAAAAATATATTTTCTATTTTACTTTTGATGGAAAATGTGTTTTTTTTTTTTTTTTATAAATAAAGATGAAAGAGATTGACTTACTTGGTCGTGATGGTTCATTAAAAAATTCATTGGGGTCATGTAATCCAAGTTTATTGAGTTTTTGTCTTTGTAATCGAGATATTAAAGATCCAGTTGTCCAACCCTGAATAAATTTTAAATATATAAATATATTTGGAATATCATTTAAAGTTATCTTCATATAAATGTTTATATAAGTAATTGAAAATTAAATACATTCTATTGTATCAAAATTATACCAACTTGAATAAAAAATTAAAATATTTTATACTCGAGAAAATTACAATGGCTTTTCTTCCTTTATTCTAAAAACAAAAGCTCAACTTATCAAATAATCTCATTGATTGTCTTTTTTTTTTTTTTGCTTTTACAATATTATAAACACTGTATCATTTAAATATATTAACATTTTAAAAAATAATAAATTCATTTATATTTCATCTTACTCGAATTGCTATCAATAAAATCTACGTCTCAAAAAATATTTAATCACACTGTCGAAAACACACATGCCGAACAAATGCTTCCATTAAAAATTGCATTATTCATCAACAATAAATCATTCAATATTTTAAATATTTAATAATATTTTTTCGTCTTATCCACCCAAATTATTATTATCATTTGACAACACAAATAAAAAAAAAAATATTAATTTCATACCATCGATTCAAGAAAACGTACTCCAAGTAGTCGTGGATCCCTCCATGGAGCACCACCAGGACCAGGTCGACCCCACGGAGAGTACACAGCCTTTTGTGTATAATTTTTATATTCAAAAAAATAAAAAATTATTACTACGTGCTTTGTAATTATTTTACACATAATAACAACAATACTTTTTAATGAAAAAATAAAAAAAAACAAATCTAATTTACCAAAAAACAAAAAAAAAACAGTGTAAAAAAAAATCTACCAAAGCAAATTACAAAATAAATTTAATGAATAAATAAAATAAAAAAAGCATATAATAAAATGTCATGATTTGTATTTTCTTGTACAGCTGGTGAATTGTGTATAAATGAGAAAATAAAATTATATATATATACAGTGACCACAAAATCTCGCGTCAAGTTGTCTCTGACTTTGTCATAATATTTGAATAAACCGGAATATCATATAGTTACAGGATGGCTTATTACAGTCACGAAATATACGAAGAGTCTGCTTGTTAAATTCACTGTAATTTTACATGCATATACACACTGTTGTCTTATACCTATATAAAATTAAAACAAAAGCAATGTCTACTTGTACAATAAATAAAAGAAAGATATACATGTTATACATGAAAAAAAAATTAATAATCATCATCATGATAATGTTGATAAAAACAAGAAAATTATTATGATTATAAAATTATGTAATAAGATAGAATCATGACTTGTTATATTTATGATATGTGTGTTTGACTTTATCGAGTACTTCCTTTAGAAAAATAATGTTGCCAATATGTATTCAAAGAACAGGAAGGATCTTCAACATTATGAATTTTGCATGATATTACAAATCATCAAACAGTATATATATATATGTATATCATGTTATTATTGTATTTTTTATTTATTTATTTATTATTATTATTATGTCCTCGATCATGTAGACTCCAAGCAATCGAATAAATAAATTCAACTTGTATAATATAGAATTTATAAAATCAATAATTTACAATACAAATATTTATATACATAAAAGGGTAGGAGAATTATTCAAGTCAAGTGTATGTACATCATGAGATTTGTATAAGAATATTTTGGTGACTGTTGGTGTGTGTGTCTATGTATAGTACTTGGGAGAGACATGTAATCATGCATAATATCAAATAAATTATATCTCATCCTTCTCAAAATTCAACCAAAATACAACATACATCAAAATCATATCTTAAAATACATTGTGTGCATCAAATATCATACAAAGGTGTGTGTCAAAGTTTGCATGTGACCTTCGAATTGATCGTCATGTATACATACAAGGCCAATTCAAATTAGGATCATGTTAAGATCCATAAAATTTGATAAGACAAATTTATACATGATTAATTTAGGTCATTATATATGTATATTTTTTTCTATCAAAATATAATTTATATGAATATTTTACCTGTGTTGTACAATGTGATGTTTTTGGTATTGTCAATGGCTCAAGATGTACATTTTTTTTTCTCAATGAACCTTCATATTTAGCACCACCACCTGGTTTACCCCATGGCGAATAAGCAACTTGCATTTGTCGTAACTATATATAAACATATATAAATTAATACATAATCGATATGGTAATAAACATTATCATGGATTAACAATGGATATTATAATTTATATATACGATATATATTCTAATACTGTCGTATGACCGAAATGGCTTAGGGTAAAAGTTCTTGATAGAGGCAAAGAGAAAAGGAGAGAAGGAGAGAAGTATAAAGATAAATTTTAAATGAAAATGATTGGATATTTTCTTAAAATTTCAAGTACAAAGATTATGTAAATTTTCTCGCTTGTGTAATGTGGACATCGTGCAAAAAGGGAGAGAGAGAAAGTGAGGTCAAACTACCCTCAGGTATTATTTGCACTTGCGCACTCATATAAAATGACCTCGTCCATTTTATAATACGATTCATTATATATATACATTTATTGCATGCATTATATTATATATAGATATATTGAGAATCGAGTTAGGAAAACCTTCCAACAATTTAACCTCGTCTATAACACACAAAGTGTACAAAATAATTGCAGTAATTTTATACACTTGTTAGCATTGTTTTTAAATATTAAAATATATATCTATATGAAAATAATAAATTATGTTTTTATATTAAAAAAGAAATAGTGATTGGAAAAAATATAAAAAGTAGTTGCCCAGAGGTACTTGGGAAATACTCATGGGAAAAGTAAGTGTTACTATGTGGTGAAAAATGTAACTTTTTAAAATGACTCTAGCCCTGAGGATAAAAACGTATATATTACAAATAAAGAGGGTCAAAATAGCCAATTCCAATACTAAAAATTGGTAGTTTTTATTATTATTATTATTTTTATATTTTTTTTAATTTTCAACAAACATACTTCATGCTGTTCACGATGTTTTTGACGCTTCAACTCCTCCTTTCGTCTTTTCCACATTACAGTACCCTCATGAACAATACGACGTTCTTCCTCCTTTCTTGTACACTCTTCTACTTCTGGATTATATGTTGTTTCCATACTTGAAACAATATCATTTCTTATCTTTATATTTATATTTTTTTTTTTTTTTTTTTATTCGAGTGACAAAATTACTCCACTATAAAGATAAGAACAAAGAAAATTTTTATTTATTTTTGCAACATATAAAAATGAACAAAAACAAGAAAAAAAAAATATATTTATGATTCATTTCAAGTGATATGTAAGTATGTTGAAAGACATAAAAAGTAGTAGTTACCTTCTTTTGTTATTTTCACACCAGAGACAATTTTTTTTTATATTTTTTTATTTGATTGTCAATATAGTTTCCTTGAAGTAAAAACTTGCTTTTTTTTTTTCTTTTAAATATATTTTATTTGTTTGAATAGAACGATAAAGACCAAGTGAATGTGTTGAATATAACCACAAGTTAACAATGTAAAGAAAATATAATATATAAGATGAGTTGAAAAAAATAAAAAAAAAAAAATCAAAGATGAAATTGAAAAAGTTTTGTGAAGCGATGAAAGTACATTTCTATGGTTGAATTCTCTTGAATAGGTTGCTCACCTGAGGATGAGAACACGCGACTGCCAATTCCCTCGTGGATATAATGCTCTTCAACTTACCCAAGTCGACCATAGTCTATAGACAATCATGTATGTACATACATTTTTTTTTTTTTTTTTTTACATGTATACATTGACTTATTGAGCTTTTAGTGGGGGAGGGTTTTGATCTTGGTAGTCATTCGCGACATCGCGTTGATATTTTTTAGACATCAAAAATATAATAAAATAAGTTGTAAAGTCACATTACCATTCGAAAGATAACTATGTCTATTGTCTATTATGACCTTGACATTTTTATTTATTTTTTTTTTTTTCATTTATTACGTAAAGCTTTATAATCAATTTATTTTACTCCAATCAATATGAAAATTAAATTTTTTTAATAATAAAATATTTTTAAATAGAATATTATGTTGAAAGGTCAATCAAAGTTTGGAAATAAATATCGAATTAGCAGATTGCTGCTCAACTTTTTCCAAATTGTCATGACGTCGTGAAATTTTATTTTCATCAACATGTAGAAGACTAAAAATACTTTTGAAAATCCTCATTTCCAAAGTCCTATATTTGCAGTCTTCTTGAAATATATCTGATGTTTTAGTCTTCCATCAGCCTACATGTTAAAATAAATAAAAAAATTTTTCAGCCTTTTTATTCAACAAAAAAAAACAAAAATAAAGTAAAGAAAATTCAAAGAACCATTTCCATCAAAGACATCAGCTGATTTCATTTTGAAAAATAGCACTTTATGTTGTGTAATATTTCGATTGGATATTTATAAATGTCAACAAAAAAAAAAAGCACATTGATGGCACGGGTTAGGCTGGGTTAAATGTCAGACATGTTGGTTCTCTCACTGGACTTTAAATGTTTGTATGTGTGTATAAACAATATCATTGCGCATGATTATTAAAATTGACTACAGTTTGTTATTTAAAAAACACAGTCATAACCATATTTGATGTTGTCCTAAATGACGTGTACATGTTGACATATTAACCGGTGAATAAAAGATCCAAAAAAAACAAAATTAATTATTATTATTTAAAAATGTTGTACTCATCAATTTTTATAATTATTGGCTTGACATTTATTAATTGTGCATCGTCTTTAGAATCGTTGGAGATTGTTAGTGATGATACTCTTTTGAAGGACCTCAAAACAGAACAATATGTGGTTGTTTTATTCAGTAAGTTAATTAACTTTTCGTTCTATTATAATTACTGTGTTTAAATATTATTTACATAATTGTAATTATTTTTTTAGCAACTACTAAAGATTGTCCAGAATGTGAAAGCTATGAAAATGAAATATTAAAAATACGTGATGATCTTGTTGATATATTATCAGCCTGGGTATTGAAATCAGTTGACAGTCCATTTAAAAAACTGTACAATCCAAGTAAAGGACCAACATTGGTTTTCTTTAGAAATGGCATTCCCCTATTATACGATGGTACGTTATAAATTTATTAAAAATAAAAAAAAAAATTAATTGTTTAAATGAAAATAATCTTACAGGTCCATTGAATGATGAGGAAATACTTCAGTATATTTTAGACAATAAAGAACCAATTGTTAAAGAGCTAACTGATGATACTTTTGAACATTTAACACAAGCCAGTACTGGTGCAACAACTGGTGACTGGTTTGTCATGTTGTAAGTTTCGAAAAAATGTTATTTTTCTTCTGATATTTTGTTCAAATGAATATTATATTTATTATTATTTCAACAGCTATACCAATGATTGTGTTGAATGTCAACGATTAGGAGCAAGATGGGAAGCAGTTGGTGCTAAATTAAAACAACGACTAAATGTTGCTCGTGTTAATAAATACACAACTGGTGCAGCAACTGCAAGAAGATTTAATGTCTATGATGTACCAGAATTTATACTGTAATATTTACATAATTTAATTATATATATTTTAATCATTTGTCATGTCAAGTTAATAATTATAATTTTTTTTAAATTCAGGTTTCGACAGGGTAAAATGTACAGATATCAAATTAAAAAACATGATGTTAATGCATTTGTATTATTTGCAAAAGAATGGTACAGAAATGTCAATGGTGAAAAAGTTCAAGTACCACCAAGTCCATTGTAAGTTATCAGCTCAATGTCATCTAGACTTGTGTGTGAAAAAAATTAAATTAATCCTTTGTTTTGTTTTTTTTTTTAGTGATGATTTGACACTGATGATTGCAAACTTTTTACGAGAAAATCCATGGGTCTTCAAACTTGGCAGCATTGTTTTGGCTGTGATAATAATAATTACAGTTATATCAAAACTTAGAAAGAAACCAGATACAACTGAAAAAAAAGACAAAGCCAAATAAATAAAATTGTCTTATAATTTTGTACATATATACAAAGTTTAATCTCGTTAAAACAATAATAATGAAGTGAAAAAAAAAGAAAAGATAAATAATTATATTAATCATATTATGAATTTTGATACTACAACTTTTTGTTTTTTTAGATTTATTAGTATTGATAATTTTTTTTATGTTAATAAAATAAATCTTGCCTTGAAAAAAATTGTTAAAGTACTTTATTTTATTTTTTTTAAATCACACAATTTTATTGATAAATAAAAACAGACTGGAATGTGTTAACTGTTTTATAAATATTGATAATACATTGTTGATAAAAATTACAATTAAAAAATTAAAAAGAAAATATTTAAATTATTGATTGTGCAGTTTAAATTATTGCTGATATTTTTTTACTATTTGTTAATTTTTTAAATTGAAATTAAATATTATCAACTGATAAATTAATTCGAAAAACTGTTGTTGGATCAGCCAATGCAATTCTAATGGTTGATTCAAATTTTTCTTGAATTGATGAAAATTCCATCATGTTATTTGGCTTTGATTCAATCCAAAATTCATCAAATTCATAAAATAAATAACTATAAAATTGATGAAAGGCACGTATTGTTGGTAATGTTTTAGATGTATTAAATATATGTGTTTTAGCTGTACCATCACGTAATAATCTAAGTGCCATACTTGTTATATTAATACCAACAATAGCATATGCATAACCATATTTTGGATGTACTGAATGTAACAATGCATGTGATGCTGCTGTTGGATATTCTTCAGCAAAGAAAACTAAATTTTCAAGTCCCAATAATCCCATACCACGAAAATCAGTTTTTGGATCATCACCTTGAAATCCAATATCTTGCCATTGTTTTGTAACACGTGATTCTAAAGGTTCATTTGGTTTTAATAAATTCCACAACTTTAATAATAACAATTCATGACCTGAATTATCTGAATCATAATATATTTTTCTTCGCTCTTCACATTCAGCAACAAGCTGATGATAGCCCCATATTAATTCAACACATTTACCAAATGATTTTGCAAAATCAGGATGTGCTAATGGATTAATTTTTTTACATAATAATACAGTATGTATTGCTTCTTCTAATATACCACGTTCTGTTTTAATTGTTATAATACGTTGACGTGATAAATTATCAAGATTATTAACAAGTTGTTTTATATTATTATTACGTGATTGTCGTAATGAACGTTCAACACCAAGTGCTCTTGGTGCACCAGATGGTTCACCATAACATATCCTTTGTAATTCACACATTTGTGTTGTTTGATGTAAAAACCATTTTATCAAAGGTCTAAAGTACCATGATATTATTGACCACACATTACCAATCATTTTATTATTATTGATTTTTTATTTTTATTAATCAATTCAATCAACATGTCCAATAAACTTTATAATTATTTATTTTAATGAGCTATATTTTTTATTATTTACAGCTCAATTTATTATTTATTTATTTTGTATATTTTATTATTTTTCTTGCTGGTTACCTTGGTTGCTGCTGTCACTTTAATATTCATCAATAAAATAAAACAAACAATTGCACTTTATGATATTACTTTTCTTTTGTTTTTTTATTTTAATTTATAGGCACACTGAAAAGTACCATTATGCAGTGTTAAACACCTGGTGAATTATTGATATATTGATTATTTAATTTTTTTTATTTTAATTATTTCCAAGTGTTTCGTTGACCGGCAACGAACAACAACACTGCGCAAACGATTTTGATTTTTGCAAAATTGCAACACGCGTGGCTGTCAAAATTAAAATCAATATATAAATTTATAAAAATTATTACAATCAATTGAATTTGTTTATTAAAAATTTAACAATAAATATATAAACATCATTATGAATTATTTATAAAATTTTTTTTTCTCTATGAATAAAAATAAATACCAATTGTTGGTAAGTTAGAAATTTTTAATAAATGATACTTTGCCCGCGGACAAAATATAATTTTTAAAAATGTTCGTTCGTTTATTGTTACATAATAATTTATCGGCAACTTGTTGATGTTTTATATTTTATTTCTTGATACATTGATTAATTATGAATAAAATTCAAGGTGTACGCATGTCAGGTAAATGAAAAGAAATAAAAAAAAAAACACTTCGCCATGTTGCAATTGAACATTGAAACTGCCAGCTGCTCGTCCACTATAAATCTCATCTAGAAATATACATTAAATAATAAATATAGTGTATTTAATAAAATATATTTAACAAGTGTTATTATTAAATATTTCAAATAAATACATTATAAAATGTGATTTTATTAATTTAAATTTAAATTATTACTAACAATCTACTTTACCATTTTTACAATAAAACTTGATATTATTTTTATGACTATTTTGTAAAAGTATAAATTTTTTCTACCCGCGTTTCATAGACACCACCATTTGAAACCAGTGAAATACGTTAGGCAACAGGTGTTTAAACAACTAAATTTACAATAATTAAAAAAGCTAAAAAATTTATTTAGACTATAAACAATTACTTTTTAAAAAATGGATTACGATTATCTTATTAAATTTTTGGCAATCGGTGATTCTGGTACTGGCAAAACAAGTTTTCTTTATCAATATACAGATGGTTTATTCAATTCACGTTTTATATCAACAGTGGGAATTGATTTTCGTGAAAAACGTGTGGTAAAAAATTATAGATTAATTATAATTATCTCTGTATTAAAAAATAATGTTAATAAAAATTTTATATTGGAAATTAGATATACCAAACAATTAATGGGAGGAGCCAGAGAATAAATCTACAGCTGTGGGATACTGCTGGACAGGAAAGGTGATTATATTTATTTATTATTATTATTTTTATCCAATATCAATACGTCAACAACAAGTATATGAAAATAAAAAATAATAATAGCAAAATTATTTTTATAGATTTCGTAGTTTGACGACAGCATTTTATCGTGACTCGATGGGTTTTTTGTTATTATTTGATCTTACAAATGAACAATCATTTATTGAAATTAGAAATTGGCTGGAACAATTAAAGGTTGATAATAATATTTAATTAATTTACAATATGATGTTGTTGTTAAATAATACTAATGATATATTGCAAATACATATTTGTTAATGTCAATTCCCCAGCATGTGGTACAAAAAACATTTGTTCATTATCCTAGTGACCTCATTCGCTTATCACATATTCCGGTTGCCCACATGACATTAAACAATACAATCAAATGCAAATGTATGTAATATATTGTTTTTTTTCTTCTTCTTTTTATGTATATATATTTTTTTATTTTCATTTTAAAATAGACTCATGCATATTGTGAGGATCCAGACATCATTCTTTGTGGTAATAAATGTGATCTTGAGGATCGTCGTGTTATTAGTGAACAAAAAGCTCGAGAATTAGCTGAAAGATACAAGTAGGAATATTGTCTTGATTATTTATTATTATATAAATAAATATTTGTTTGGCTTATTATATTTTTATTTTTATTTTCAAGCGTAATTTATTAGATTATTGTTTGTTGATTATTTGTTTTTGTTTTTTTTTAGCATGGTTTATTTGGAAACTAGTGCAGCAACTGGACAAAATATTGCACGTGCAGTAGATATACTACTTGATAGAGTTATGCGTAGAATGGAAGCAACAGTTGATTCATCATTATTACCACATCAACGTGCATTACGTTGTCATGATCGTGATACACCATCACCAAAAGCATCATCATCTTGTTATTGCTGACAGTGTCAATATGCGTAGAGTTTTAAATTTTCTTGTTTGAAATAATTATACTCTGACGCATTTAATTAATTTTTAATTTTGTTAAGCATGATAAGTCGTTTAAAATTATTTTAAAATGTATGGAATCAGTATAAAAGATTGTTTTCATTTTATTTTTTTTTTTGCATTATTTTAGAATATGTATTTAAATAATGATCCGTTGGTTTTACAAATTATTCATGTGATTATACACTTATTAATTAATATACAACTTCATAATATATTATAGAACCAAATTAAGATTAAAAAACAAAAAAATATATATCACTGTTGAAGTCAATTTTAAATCGATATTTTAACTATACAAATATTCAAGTGTCTTAACATATATATTTTTTTTTTTTAATTAATATTTATTGATTCATTTTTAAATAAATTATAACACTTGTTAAATAAATATAAAAATATTTTCTCGATTCAAAAAATGATTGTTTTTTTTTTCTTTGAATATTTAAAAAAAAATAAAGATAACAAAAAATAATAAAAATGAATATTATTATATATAAATGTTGATTATAAATAAATACATTTATTGAAATTTAAATTTTACAATGTGATGATGTTTACAATATTAAAATCAGAAATAAAATATTATAAATTAAAGTTAATGTTATTAATATACAAAATTATTAATTATACATAAATAATATTTATCCCAATTTTTTTTTTGTCTACTTTAATTATTTAATTAACATAATTGTCAATAAAAAAATTTAAAACTGTTAATAAAATTTTCTTCAATAAAAAAAAATAAAAACTACGATATTTAAAAAAATTAATATCCAACAATTCCAAATGGCTTTAGATTATTGTTGTTGTTTAATTTATAAATTTTATTTTATTTTATACACACTTTATTATTACTATACAATTATGTTTTATATTTGAGCTAAAATTTGGTTCGTCCACGTTAAAATTATTGTTAAGGACTGAAATATATTTATTTTTAATTTACAGTATTTACATAAAAATGATACAGTGTGTATATTAAATGAAAAAATTATCACGTTGTTTTTATTAATAATGTTTCAAGATCGAATATTCGGCACAGTGGATCACGATAAATTTCATTTTGTTTATTATTCACCGAAGATACAGATTTTTCAATAGATATTTTGTGATTATCTCGATAAAATTTATCACTGTCTCTTGTATCTTTATATTCTGGTACAAAATAATTATTTGTAAAATTAATACCACCAGTAAAATTTTGATTAGTCCATTGATTACTACTTGACAGTCAAGTATTACCAGCAATTCTTGAATCATAATTATTTTCAATTGATTCATCAATTTTTTTTCTTGGCGATGCAATGTATTTCATTATTTCTAATATTCGTTTTTTAAATTTTGATATATTTGTTAATGTATTTATATTTTTTGATGTATATTCATTAATTTCACTCGATGAATCATCACTTATAAATTGAATTTTATTATTAATATTTGAATTGGAATGTTTACTCAATAAACTCATCATGATGACCTGAAATTAAAAGAAAATTGATAAGGTAAACATGTAATATCATTTTTTAATCAGTGTTTGGTAAATTTGATTCAACAGAATTTTATTTGTTACCATGGCACATGATACAATGAGTATTCCCATCGCAACAATATACCACCGGTCGGTTATCCACTGATAAAAACGGGCCAAACTAACATCCGATAATAAAAGTCTACGTAGTGTTGCCAATGGTCCAGTTGGATCCACCTAAATTAATTTAAAAAATAAATATAATCTCAGTAAAGTAAAAAAAATTAATTAAATATTAAATTAATTAATTTATATTAACCTCTCGACATTTTTGAAAAATATCACAATAACCATTGTAATCATTGCATGGAGTACCAGGCTTTGACATCATACTTGGAATTTCATATGGTGAAGAATTCCATTCAAACGATGATCTAAAATTCATAATAATAAATTATATTATAATGAAAAATAAAAAATAAAAAATAATTTCAATAGATAAATTAAACTCACATGCATGATTGATCTTCACCAGGTAATTTACAGCACAATTCACAGCTTTTAGTTGGCGAATCGTTTGGTCCAGCAGTGCACTGACATGACTCGAGTCCATAAGCTAGACAAATGCTGCCTGTGCATTCCTGGAAATTCACCAAGATTTATTTCGACGTTTTTCATTTCACAAGAGTGACTCTCACTATCACTAAATTTATACTAAAAAAAATAAAAAAAATAAAATAGGGGTTGTGAGATATAAATGGAAGTGAAAACTCTGCCAGGACATACAACAGCCAAGTTAATATTCGTGTGTGTGTGTGTCTATGTATAAATGTTTTTCATGTGTTAAAAAATAAAATTTGTTTGAAAACAGTAAGCGAAAAACACAATGGGTAAAGTGTGTATTCATCACATGAATCTCGAGATAAATAAATTTAAATTAACGGATGTTTTTATTCTATTTTTTATTTTGAATCATTCCCCTTACGACACTTGTCGTTCTCGCCAGGATTGTCAGCAACTCTCACATTTACATTGTATCAACTCTTGGTGTATACACAACTGGTTTGTCAATTTGCAAGTTAAATTTTGAGCTTACTTTCAATTTGTATCTCACTTCCACCTGTGTCCACAAATTCACATTTCTCACTCTTATTTTATCCCTTAAATCTCAATGTAGACGAATAACCAAATATATATAACCACATAAGTTTTTAATCCATTGTATGTGAACTACTTTTTTTTTTAGGACAATAGACGTTATTTTGAAAATATTATAATTATTTAAAACTTTCCAAACATTGAAAATACATTTATCATGCATGAAATTTAAATGAAAAAAAAAAAAAAATATAATTATATTATTATATAAATACTCACTCCCATATAGCAAACAAATTCATCGTTGCATATTGTTTTGTTGGGTTTGTTAATTGAAGGTGGACACTGGGGACTACGACCATCACAGTAACTTGTATTTCTACATCCATTGTCATCTCTACATTTGTCTCCATTTCGCAATGAACAATCTGGCATACAGCATGGTCCCTGAAATTTCATTTTTATTTATTTTTAAATTAAAATTTATATATAATAAAAAATTGTAATAACGTTAACGAGATAACAGTGGTTTTTTATATCTATTTCATTTTATTCTCTCGCTCTCTCTCTTGTTTTTTTTTTTTAAATATTTATTTTTAAATGTGATTGTCTCTGCGTGACCATTGATAAAGAAATGTTGAACGTAAATCACGTGTTGTCAATTTTTTAAACTGGAGTTTCATCCAATTGTTGAAAAAAAATATAAAAAATAAAATTGAAAATCACTGGACAAAATGATAAATTGTTTTATCAGTTTACAGATAAAGATAGAAAATAGAGATAAAATATATACACAGTGAAATTACTGAATTACTAAATGCTTGATTGTAAATGCACTCATGGTGAGAAAATTAATTTGATTAATTGTAATAATTTAGCGGCAAATCACACTGAGTGCATTTAAGTATTTTATCTTTTCATGTGAATAAAGTTTTATAGAGAAAATCAATGTAATGATATTAAATAGATGTATGATATAATAGTGAGTATATATATGTAACTAGATGAACATGTTGATGGTATATTAATTCAAGAGGGTTTTATTCAAATGCAAAATCTTGATGATATATATATAGTTTTATACTATACTTTAACAAATTGACCTTTTGAATAGTATAGAAAATTCAGTTATAAACTAAAAAATTTTAGCTGCAGTACGAGTATGTAAATTAAAAGGATAGTATATATAATGTATTAAAAAGTATCGTTAGTATTACTATATAGCAGCGTGGCTAACCAACTGTCATGAAATATCTGATGTATAGTTTTTAATAACATAAATTCTATAGATGACTAAAATATTATAGTATTAAATTTACATAATTTGTATTCTGTTAAAATTTTTTTGCTAGTATAATTTTAATTAATAAATTATAGTAATTTAATGTACATATATTATATACTTTTGCAATTTACTATAGATAAAGTTTTGTCATATAGTAACTATAACTGTATTGGACCTATATATAACAGAATGTTGAACAAAGTGTAATATAAATCCTTGCTAACTAAAAATTCAGTTATATATCATCTGTGATATATTTTTTTTTATGAAAAATTTAATTTTCAATTGAAAAGAACAAGAGAGAAATATAAAATATGGCTAAGTGTTAAAAGTCAAGATATTATTACTTGACTTGGACTGCAAACAGCATCTTCAGTTAGTCGACATGGTATTTCAAATGGTGCATGATGTAATCGTTGTGGATGGCAGCAAGGATCGTTACAATCCTCTTCCCAGCCACAGTCACACTCTTCACCCTCTTCAACAACTCCATTTCCACAAATAGCTGTTTGATACTCTGGAATTTTAATCATTGATTGAATTACTATATATAACAATTAAGAAAAAAAATATATATATTTAAAAAATAATTAATTAATAATAAAACCAATATTCAATAAAGTAAATAATTAAAAATTTAATTTATTCGTAAAGTGTTTATTTTAATCTTGAAAAATAAAAATCCAATAACTTTTTTTTTTTTTTTTTTATATTTAATACCCTGGTTTAATTTAAAAATTAATTTATTTTAAAAGTCAGATAATGGAGAAATCAATAGATCAGAAGATAATAAATATAATTATATTCTTGATAAAAGAAAAAAAAATTTTAAATATAATATTGATTTTAAAATTATTTATTTTAATATAAAAATAATTACTTTGTAATTAATTTTATTGAATAATATATTTGTAAATGTATTTTACAATAAAAAACAAGTTTAATAAAACTGATTTTGTGGTCACAATTTAGCGGTATATATATATAGAATGATTGCGATCCAATGAACTATTGGAATTACAATTGCTATCGAAAATACCTGTACCAGTTCGATACGGAAACTGAAATTGCTTCTTGATGATGAACATTTGGAACCAGGCATCCTATGCATACTCATCCAATGTACTATTATCTACATCTGTACTCCATACATACATGTATATGTATATCAGTAATTTTCAAACTTTGAAAACCTTTACCCTTTACACTCTTGCCTTCGTATATATTCATTGTCTACCAACATGTATATACGTTCATTGGAAAACCACAGACTATTTTCAAATATTTCAAACTATTTTCAAATATTTACTATCAACTTTTTTTAAAAATATACTAAAAATTCATTCGTTATATCTATAATCAAATTAATTATAAATAAATTTAATTATCAAAGAAATAAAGATTTAAAAAATATTATTAATTTTTTTTTTTTATTCGTATAAATATAATTCAAGGATATTAAATTTTCTTATTGCAACTTGAAATACAAGAGGGTTGAAATCAATAGACTATTTAATACGATTATACTTGGACACTAATTGAATGAGTTCAGTTGGATTGTCTGATTTGATTATCGATGTCTTATCTGTTCCACTCGATAGGATCCAATCTCTTTTTCTGATGTTTTTAGCAGAAAAAAAAAATCAAATAATAATAGAATTTACTATATTTTTTTTTATTATTATCGTTGTATACTATCTTTGTTTTATTTTTTTATTGTTATTTCTTTTTTCATTGAAACCACTTTGAGATTATTGGAGTATTGAAATTTATAGACTAAATTATCGATAAGCAATATCCAGAATTAGATGCAAACAAAGCACAGTGTGATAATGATAATGATATAATAAAATATATATTATAATATTATACCTGCAAAACAACCTTTGGTAGATCTTGCTTTGGCATTTAATACTGGATTGATTGAGACAATACTGCAGGGACTAAAACGATTGTTATTTTGTTTATCACCACTAGTTGCACGTGCAAACATTATAAAATTACCATCTTCACCTCCAGGTGAACATTCATCTGAATCATGCTATAACATATTCAATTTAATTTATTTTACAAATGCAAATTTTATCATTTATTATTGTAGCAATTTTAAATTAAATATTACGTTAATTTTTAAGATAAAATGCTTCATATTACATTGTAAATTAAATACATATAAAACTGATAATAAAATATTGAAAAGTTTTAAAATAATTTATAAAAAAACAAATGTATTTTTACTATTTAAATTTGAAATTAATTTTGAATATGAAAAATATAGAATTTTAAATGACGTAAAATTCATGGTAATATTAAAAAATATAAATATTAAATTATCATCAGAATTGTACAACTGTTAAATAAAATATTAAAATTGATTAAATTTTTTTTTAGATATATATGTAATAATTTAAATGTAACATTGATAATTTAAAGTTATGAGTTTTGAAAGTTGCAGGTGTTGGAAATGTTAGAAATGTTGAAAATGCTGCATTAGCCTTCATGATAAGAGTAGTTTTGAGAATGGGCAATACCCTCTGAATGAGCTTTAAGTTAACCACAATGTTTCTTGTTACATACGTATGATGGTATGTGTTATATGACCACAAAATTTATCTACTAAAATATAGTAATATACACTTTGTGCTGCATTATTCTATATATGGAAAATTAATGTATTATATAAGTTGAAAATTATTATTTTTATAATGACTCACAGGTGATCCAAAGTTGTGACCAATTTCATGCGCCAAAGTGACATGAGAAACTGCTGGTGGTACGTGTTTTCCATAATTAAGTAAAGTTATTATACCAGTATTTAGTGATTTCATACTTCCACGATAGTGCTGTAATTAAATATTATATATTTTAAATTAATATTATTATTATTATTTATAAATGAAAAATAAATATATTCTCATGGATTTATCATTTTATTTTTAGTGTTATTATTTCTAACAAATTTGATTTTATGATGTATAAAAAAAAAAATTTGTAATAAAGATAAAACTTAGAAGTTTGTATGTTGAAAAAATAAAATTTAAAAAAGGGACAATTCATTTTATTATTACCCATAATCGTCTTTAAAAACTTACCCCATTTTTTTCACAAACTCCACCAGCATTTTTAAGATCACCAGTCCATGCCAAACCAAGTGTTCCCTTTTCAAAGTTACGGTAAGTGAACATGTACGACAAGCAAAATGCATCATAATTTTCCTCTGTAAATGAACATCAAAAATTTAATTTATATATAATATTCATTTTGATGTTACAAATAATTAAAT
Organism: Aphidius gifuensis; assembly: GCF_014905175.1. Taxonomy (NCBI): domain Eukaryota; kingdom Metazoa; phylum Arthropoda; class Insecta; order Hymenoptera; family Braconidae; genus Aphidius; species Aphidius gifuensis. Next base: position 3,759,701 of record NC_057793.1, read on the forward strand.
TATAATAATATTCTTTATACATTTTATATTTTTATAATAATATATTTTAAAGTTTAATTATCCGCATTGTGTTTATTAATTAAAAATATTATACGAAAGATAATGATGAATTTCTTCAAAGCAATTATTGACAAAAATTTTGCAAATTAAGGTGAATTGATATAGAGATAAGAAGCAAAAAAAAATAAAAAAATAAAAAAAAAGAAACAAGCTCATCGAGATCATTATCCCGACAATCAGGCTACTCTCTTTTTTTTTTTTCTGTTTTTTTCATTTATTTTTTTTTATTTTTTTTTTTTTTGCACCTTGCTTTTATTATTATCCATGAACGTGCTTCAGAAATTGAATTGTGGAATACGCCACGATGGCTCATTTATCAGTAGATTTTTTTTTTTTTATATTAAAATATAAAATAACTAAAAAAAAAATATTAAACAAAATTCATATAAAAAAATTAATTGACAATTTATCATTCTGAAAAATTTCTAATTATAAAAATAGTTGTTTATTTTTTTCTAATTGGAAAAATAATTCTAAAAATATGACGAAGAAATTTCTAGGAAACAGCATATATGAAAAAGAAGATATCCAATATTGCCTCGTATTTTTTTTTCAGTAGAAAAAATATTTAGATATGTATTTTATAAATTTTTCAAATGAATATTATCTGCATAGTCCAATAAAATAACAATTCTGTTTAATTTTTTGTTATTTTATGTTACATTATATTGAAAAATAAAATTTCTAGTTCATTGTAACTTATAGAAGATATTATAAATTTATATTTCACAATATTTATTCAATTGGATAATGAATTTATTATTTTTACTGACCTGAAAAAAGCTCAAGATATTCTTCAACTCCATATTTTCCCATAAATTTATATGATGGATCTTTAATAGCATCAGTTCCATGGATTTTGACTCTTTTAATCATAAAACTAATATTATCTGGTTCACCATCTTGATTAAAATCTGTAAATTAAAATGTAAAGTAATTATAAAAATAAAAAATCATTGTCATGATAAATTAACATCATATCGGTTCAAATATTTAAAAGAAAAATCGATATCAAGCGATAAGCTTGATTATTAATATTTACTGTTAGTTTATAAATATATAATTATACTGTGGACACATATGAACAATGTTGTCAGAGGATAATCAATTTCATTGAACCTCATTGTGACTGAAAAGTAGATTTTGTGTTAATTAACCTTACGTGCTTAATGAACACGAGGAAAATCCACAATGTATATTCATTCGTGAGATAAGACACGTTTAATTACACTTTGATCATGCAGTCATATGCTATGAATAAATATATTTTAAAATAAAAATTTCAAAGTAAAAAATTATATACATAAATGAATAAATAAATAAATATTATTTATATAATTTATTTTTCTTCAATTACATAAAATTGAAATATAAATAAAAAAGAAAAAAATAGTTATTTCAAGTTAATAAATAATTCAATATTCAAAAAAGTTAATAAATAATGTTGATGGTATTTATAAAAGCTCACCAGTATATTGATAAATAGAATTGACCCGTTGTACGTGACGGGTCATGACCTCAATACAAGCTTCCTCTGACTTGTAGTGATCGAAAAATGTATGATCAGCTTGAAGATATAACATGCATGTTGTTTTTTTTGGATCTATCAATGTACGTTTACGCAGTATTCTTGTATATTTTTCACTAAATAAACTGATAAAATAATATAGATAAATAAAAAACAAATTTTTAATAATATTTTTAAAACTTACTTATCAAATAATTCTTGATTATAAAATTTATCATATTGATTTATAATTTTTGAATTTTTTAAATAAAATTCTAGGCTTGGTGTTTCATCTTCATTTGACTGTTGGTATTGATGATATAATTTTATTGTATCTAGCCATTCTTTTTTTGTATCATTTGATCTAGAAAGGAACGAAAAAAAAATTATTGTATTATAATTATTAATTATGAACTGTCTAATTCGTGTTGATATTTTATGGATAATGTAGTTAATGAAAATTTTGATATTAATTAAATAATTTCATAATAAATTTTCATGTATTATTGATATACATTTATTGTCAACATGAACAATCAGTGAAATAAATTTACATTCAAAACAATCGATTGCAAAACTACTTTTAATTACCGAAGCTACACCATCTCTAATTAATTAACGTTAAATTTTGTCAGTTTGAATATTCAAATTTTATTGTTTTGCATGCTACACATATATAGATTACAAATTCTACAAATAAATTTTCAATACGTGAATGAATTTTTAATAACTTTTATCATACAATATCAAGTATTATTTGATATTTATTAAATTTATATTATTAATCAATTACAAAGAGAGAATTATTGAATAAAAAAAAAAAAAAAAGTTAACAAATGAATAAAAAAATACCACGAATAAAAAAAAATTACAAGCGTAAAATATATTTTAACTATTTTTAATTTTTAAATAACATCAAACAAAAAACCATTGAAATATTTTAAAATGTTAAATAAACCTTATTAGATGTTGAAAAAAAAAAAAAACCCACATGAATTTTATTTTATAAAACAAACACATAGGTAAAATAAAAAAAAATTATTATTATTCTCGTCAAAATGAAAATGTTGAATTGAAAAATAAATTCAAAAGTAAAAAAATATATAAAAAAATTAAATGCACGACTGATTTTGAAACTTACACATGAGTTAAGTTGTAAGCTTCGTTATCAAAAAGCTGATCATTCGTGCATTGATGTTGTAAATAAAGCGATGGTGGTATTTCAACATCACAAGCTCGATATGCAATCGTATGATGAGTAAGATTTGATTTATTATTTTTTTGATCATTATCATGATCTAGAAGCCTTGAGTATCGAGTTGCTGGTTCTATATAAATTTCCTCAGTTGGAGTTATTACAGTACCATCAAATAAACCATCTGATGTTACAATTCCATGTACAATTGTATTTTCTTCATCTGTTAAAAATGAATATTTATTTGTTTTTAATAAATCTCTACAATTATATACATCTAAAAAATTTAATTAAATATTTGAAAAAATTTTAAAAAGCTTTAAATTCCATTTATTACATATAATTTTATATTTAAAATTAAAATTAATATTTTCATGGAAATAAAATTAAAAAATTCATGATAATAATGAAGATGAATTTTAATAGTAAAAAATAAATAAAAGTTTTTTTATTTTGTAAATTAAAAAATAGAGAGATATTGAATAAATAAAAATTCAAAAGAAAAAAATATTTAGTAAGAAAAAAATTAATATAGAAAAAAAAAAAAAAAAATTATAATATAGAAGGAATTTAATGTCGTGCATACATTTTGTGTCCAACTCAACTTGTTCTTTTTGCAAACGACAACGTCTTTTTTTTTTTTACGTTTTTTTTTTTTTTTTAAGGATTTGGAGAATGAGAATTTTCGTTTTTACCCATGTCAGAGATGGCACTCTCACGGGATTACCCAACTGCGTACAAAAAAATTTTAAATTGCCGTAAAATGTTTATCTCCATGTCTATTAAATTGGAAGAATAAAAAAATATATTTATTTATTTTTAGAATAATCTTTCTAATGGTTATTTAATTTTTAAATTTACTTTTTTTTTTTTTAGTTTGATATAATATAAAATTTAAAAAAATTCATACATTAATATTAATCATCAATAACTTATACAATGAATTTCTTTTTTTTTTTGTGTGTGATTTAATTATTAAAACAATAATCCCTCGGATTTTGTGATGTTAAATATTTCCAATAAACCAAATTAATTTTCAAATAATTATTTACAACCAAATGAATACGTCAAAATTTTTTGTAATTATTCAGGCATGTACTTGTTAATACAGTAATTGGAAAAATAAAATTTACAAAAGAGAACAATCATTATGTATATTATGATTTATGAATAAATAAAATGAAAGTACCTCAGTCGAAGTAAATAACGCTGGCAATATTAAAAAATAAAATTATAATCATTTTTATGAAATACTTAATGTAATTCAGAGAATAATTTTATTTGAACGTAATTCAATTATTGGAACAATAATTCTATAGAATTTAATGACGCATTTTATAATCCAGTTCGTTTGACAAAATTAAAAAATCATATTTCGAAAATAAATTATAAATTTTTTCAACTCTCAATTGTGATATATAAATAAGTTAAAAATTAATTTAAATCAATCAACAATTGTCAATAAATGAAGCACAAAAAAAAAAAAAAAACTACACTCTTGTATTTATATTTATCAAAAATGAAAATGTAAAACTTTAATACTTGATTGTTAAATAAAATTTTAAGACGACACAATTTGTGTTAATGATCAATTCACTTTGATGAGTATTCTCATTAGATAAGATGTGATGTTGACTTTGCTTTTCCTTTTGCCAACTTGAAGTACGTCTATTTGAATTAACAAATGAGTTTGCACAATTCAACATTCGCGATAAAGTCAAAAGCATATGTTAAGCCTCATTAACAAGAAGCTTTGAAATATATTTTACACCATAAGATATATTAATCTTAATCTTCTACCTTATTCTATTTTTAATTATGTATGTTTATACATTTTATAAAAGCATATATATATTATATAATTTATCAAGTAATTAATTAAATTTAATAATCCTAATATTTTATGTAAAGATAAAATGAAAATTACGATGTTTTATTTGTTGCTATAAAATGAGACAATTTAACATGTGTACATATGTAGTTACGTACACAAGTCTGATGATAAAAGATAAATAATTCAATAAACAGAGAATATAATAGTTGAAGAAAAATAATGACAACATAAAGGACGCCTTTGGACTTTTGTAATTAGATGATGACGATGTGCTATAGAATATTCTGAATGGCTGGAAAACCAGTACTTGCACCAAAGGATTTTCAACGACCGAGAATTTAATTGCACGTTAGTCAATATGAGTACAAATACTCGTCTCATTCTCTATCTATTTTCTCTATTAAATCAAACAACAATATTTAAATTAAAAAAAAAACAAAATGAATTTATTTATATTTAACAACAAAATAATTTAATTCATGTTTTTAAAATAATTTTTTATGTTTAAACGAGGCTGAAAACGTGACAGTTGTTGAAATTGTCCTTTAGATAATTGTAGTGGTGTTAAATAATCAAATTTAGCATTAAATTTACGACAAGTCTCTTGAAATTCTGGCAAGCTAAATGACAAAATATAATAGCTATTATTTCTAAATATCAAATACAATAATATCCAAAACATTTCAATACAAAAAAATAAATTCAATACAATTTAACAAGTCCTAATTTTATTTTTAATTAGTTGTCATAAAACTTAAAAAAAAACTTTTTTAAAATTTATTTTATTATTAAATGTAATATGATAAAAATAAGGAATCATGCTATTTCCGTTTTTCATTATTAAAATATAATACTACTATAAAAAAAAAAAAAATGAAATTCAAAAAAAGATGAGTTACAAACAAGTTCCTTTGCACAATCTTTTTCATTAACCATTTCTCAGAAATACGACTTCCGGAAAACGTATAACCACTTTTCTCCAGTTTCATTTTCTCGCTTTTTCATATATATGTGTGTATAATATCAAACATTGTATTTTCTACACAGGGAAAAATATACCTCCTGCAATGTTTCTCTCAATGTTCATGTCGTTTTTAAACGAGCCATTCACGGTCATTCTATATTTTATTCTGCAGATACTTTAACACATTGAGCAAAACATGTAGCAATTGTTGTACATGTATACATTGTTAACTAAAATATACATCAACAAAAAATAACAACAACAATACCAACAACAACAACAACAACAGTTAAAAGTAATGAAACGAAAATAATGGTAAAGACATCCTAATGACTCCATCAAGCTTTGAACCTGAAAGCTTTCTAGATTGAGTATACAATATTATTGTTAAAATGACGATAATAAAATCTTTTTTAAATAAATAATTATACCAAAGCCAATAAATATTTATATATGTTTATCTAATTTATTTATATACCTTTTTTTTTTTGTAAAAAATAAAATACAAAGTATATGATTAAATTAAATTTTAAACAACTTTAATCCATATAAATCTCATAGTTCAAAAATAATCTCTTGAAGTTTGAAGTATGGAGTTTATTACGGTTGAAAGCAACATTGCCCTGTCTCATATCATAAGTTTGACAATAAATTAAGCACCAGTTCGAGAGGAACTGAGAGTCAAGAAAAATAAAATAAAAAATAACAAAAAAAATAAAATGCGATGGTGAGTAAAAAATTGCCAATTGTCCAACTATTTTTTTTCAACTTTTCAGCTGGGTCATTATTTATTTTCTTGTTACAACCAGTCAAACTAATTTGCTCGTGTTACTTTTCAGTTGATTTTTAATTATGCAATAAAACAACAAATTAATTACATGTCATTTTTTGAATGACATAAAAATTTTTTATTTTCAACAATATTTTATCAAGTAAAGATATTCAAGTATTATTATAATAACCCTCGTTTATTTTGTATTGAAAATAATCCAATTTTAAATCTGACATTGCTTGTCTAAAATATTAAATATATCTAATGATATCATCTTTAAATTTTTTCCAATTAAAATGATTTTGAATATCCTTGGCTTGGTAAAATACTTGAATCATTATTTTTATTATTTTTCATCATTAAAAATGTTTGAAATCATGCAATTATAAAATAAAAAAAAAATGTAAAATCATATGTTGTAATAATTCAATCTTTCACTACAATAATTCGAATTTAAAAATATTATTATTATTATTATATATTTATTATTATTGATATTTATATTTTTCTTATTTTTCATTTCCGTTCTTTTCAATTTTTTTAGCTTCTTTTTTTTTCATTTGTAATATTTTTTAACGAACAGTATAGCAATATGTGCGATATGATCAGGTACCGCCTCAACGATGTATATTTTTCACATGCAATGTTGCAGCTAGTTTTGCTATATAGTCTCAATGGGAAGTCCTACTGGGAGACGAGATACATAAAAAAATAAAAAAATAAAAACTAAATAAAAAAAAAAGGTTTTTACTAGAGCGAAAGAAAGAAAAAAGGAATCCAAGTGCAAAACGAATTCTCTGTGGATATGAACTAGATATAGCTGGCACTTGGGGCATCGTGGTTCTCGCTGAAGTAGATGACGAAAAGGATAAAGCCACCCATTATTTCCTGGCAATTAAAAACTTTCTGTTAGTATACATTTGCAATTGTACAAGCTCATTTTTCCTTTTTTTTTTTTTTTTTTTTGGCTTTTTTAAAAATTTATTTTAATATATATATTAGATTTTTTCTCTTTTTTTTTTATTTAACTGAGTTTTTTGTAACAAAAGTAGCACACAATTGTAATTTATTATCCTTGTTTTAAATTATGAAAATAATATTATTGTTTTATTTTTATTTTGTTTGTGTATTTATTTATTTTTTAGAGGAGAAAAATATTTTAGCGGTTGTTGGACGCCTGCGGTTGGGTTAATCTACTCTCTCAGCACGATTCTCACTCGGAAAATATGGACGTCGCGTTTTAATCCAACATGGACAGAAGCCAAAAGAATTTTTCATTCTCAAAATAAAAATATAATAAATATAATATTCAAAAAAATAAATAATAATAATAACAATATGTAATATGTAAAATTTAAAAAAAAAAAAAAAAGAATTTCAAATATAAAAATTCTGAAGTTTCATGTACTTGTAAAATTTAATGTCTGCCGCATTGAAGTAAAGATAATTTTTTTTTTTTTTTTTTTATAAAATTATATACAATTATTATTACTATTATTATTATTATCATTAACTATGTATAATATTTTAATAAAGATAAAATATCAAACTTGATGAATAAAAATAAAAAAAAAAAATTTTTTTCGACGAGTATTTATGTATTATGTAAATACAGTTGACAAAAATAAAAATAACAAAATACACAAAGTTTTGATGTATGATATTAAATCGGTGGTGAATTCATCAAGGTGACAAACATCTGGCAATTTAAATGAAATATCACAAAGTACTTCAACCATCAGATCATACATATGGAGTAAAAATATTTTTTTTTTTCTTTTACATCAAAGCACATAAACAAAAAAAAACATACATGTATTATTTTTCATAAATATTTATCTTTCAAACAGCAGAACATTACAAATATTTACAAGTATATTTTTTTCATATAAACAAATACATATAAAAAATGTATTTTACCTTTCTGCAAAATCATTTTTTTTTTTTTTTTTTAGATAAATTTAAAACCCTTTGATTATCATCATTATGATTTGAAATAAAATTCATGTTATAAATAATTTCTTTATTGATTTGTTATTAACAAAATAAAAAATGTATGGTTATGTATATAAAAATGAAAAAAAAAATAAAATGAATATATGCTTTTTTTATATATATTTTTATATTTTCATAGCTCGGTTAATCTTTTATCAGACTTTGGACAGTTATAAAGAGAATTTATCGACATCCATTGTATCAGTGGGTTGTATTTTATGTAAAATCCACAACAAATGAGAGGGGTTGAAGTACGATATAGGTGGTGATTAAGGGTGTGAGAAAGAGGAAGAGGTAAAAAAAAGGGGGGAATATATGTGGGGGGCAACGATTTTGGTCGTGATACTCTTTATGACTTTGCACACAAACCACGTTTAGTTTAGTTGTAGGTGGGAGAAATATAGAGGATGAAATAAGAGTTAAAATGAGGGGGTTGAGTTTGCCGGAAAGGCGCAAGAGATAAAGATGGGGCGGAAACTGTAAATTCGACGAAGCGTATATTGTGGGCAATCCACGCGTGACCTAACCCCATCCACTATCAAAAACTATATACCCCCATGAATTTTATCATCCACCTGGAAAACTCATTGGTAACTTGCCAAGCTTTTGTTGTTTTGAATTTTCATTTAAACTCTTGGATTTTTCCGGCTTATCACCAAAAGTATAAAAAAAAAAATAAAAAACAAAAAAAAAATAAGAATGAATAAATAAAAATATCCAGTAGGCTTTCACTCGAGAAATTTTCTTCTTTTTTTTTTTTATATATTATTTTTAAAGCTGTTATAAAAAATATATATAAAATTTTTTTTATAAATATTCATCTTGTTGTATAATATAAAAAAAAATAAAATATAAAATTTTCAAGTATATGAATATGAAATTTATAAAAAAATTACATTAAAGAAGAAAATTTTTTTAAGCAAGTTTGTGTAGCTGAGCAACAGTTAATATTTATTTATTTTTCTTGGTTTTTCTCAAGTTTATTATTTGTATATTGAGTAAACTTGAGTATTGTCATAGTAACATATGTATTCCATTATCAGAATGGTTTTGGAAATAACTGGTTAACCCCAGTGAATGGCATGATATTCAGTTCAGTTGTCTTGGAAAGCGGCTTTCCAATTTTCCCAACTGGCACACGCGAACAAACCACTAAACTAACCAACCAATGAACGAATGAAAGTACCAAAAAGGACCAAGAATACTATCAGTAGCTATATGTATATACATTTTTTTTCCCTTGTGAATACCGACCATTTTATCCGGTCAATGACATTGTACAAATGGAAATTGCTTTTCTTTTACAGAAGCATCAATACCAAATTGTGAACGATTTTTCTTTTTTAAATCAAATATGCCATTTTATTTTTTTATTGGTTCAGTAACTTTGACTGGTCGTCGTCTTATCAAAGCTGCATTTAATTAGTAGCTCTATCATTTAATGATTAAATAATTTTTAAAATAGCCATCAATAGATTGCATTAATTGTTGAGAATTTTTTTAAGGGCTATTACGTTGGCAATAGTGAATCGAGACAAAAAAAAAAGGCAAAATGCCAAGTTGAATGGTTAAAGAATTGAAAAATTACTTCAAAGTGGATAGATAAAATAACTTCGTACACAAAATTCACATAAAAATCTTGTACAAAATAAAACTTGGAATTCTAAAAAAGTTAAAACAAAAAAAAATTGCTATTTTTAAAGTTTCACTTACTTCAAATCAGGATAGAAAGTTAAAAATATAATAATAATAAATTACAGTGTCTAGTAAAAAAAAAATAGAGTGTTTTTATTGATAATAAATACTTTTATTTGAAAAAAAAAAAAATAGAAGAAGAAAAGTGTCTTCAAGAGAATTGAAACATAAAAAATATAAAAAAAAAAAATTGTAATTCGAGTCGTATTTTACAAAAGTAAATACTTAAAATTGCTTCAACATTTTTTTTTTTTATATGTATAATATTATTTTTTTTGAATGAATAGAAATTTTTAACAAAACATGTCCGAAGCAGAAATTGAAGTTTTTTTTTTTTTCTATAAAATACAAATTTATACGATAACTTTTGAAATTTTGAGTTATACATTTTGTTACTATATATATAGTAATAACAAAAATAAAAAATTACAGTAAATATATACTCTAATAAAAATCGAGTTATCTTTTTCATTTCATTTTTAAAATTTTTTTCTGCTTTTATTTATTTTTCATTTAGTTTTTCGTTTTTTCCATCATCTTTTCCTTTTATTCAAATGAAATGAAAGAATAAATAAAAATAAAATACAGAATACGTGTCACTTGACTCTTTCAATTTTTCGATAAACTGATTTGTTATTCATGTATTAAGCCATTCGAAGCAATTCTAATTATATCTCTTGGAATAAAAAATAACATCATTTTTCTTTATTCAAACGTGAAATAAAAGCTTGTTATAAATTTAAGGATTTAACTTGATAAACAAAAAATCCAATAATAAATTTTATACATAAAAACAAAAAAATAAAAAAATATACATAAATTTTTCATGAAAATCCACTTACCAGAATATAAAAAGAAAATCAAATATAAAAATTAAATGTAAATAAAAGAATTTTTTAAAAAACAATGATAATATTTTTAAAAATTCATAAAATATAAAAATTTAAAAATTAAGTTTCAAGTATTGGCTTACCCTCGATGCTTCCAGTGTAAACATTGCTCGGATCAAAGTCAATGACTTGACCATTTGAACCCTCAAAAGATGTATTTGCATGAAACAGTCCAGTATCACGAATCAATCGAATTTTATAAACTCTGTAACACAAACCAGTACGTAATTTAAATTTACTAACTAAAAAACTTATCTTCTTTTAAAAATTTAATACATTATGTTTCAATGGTCTTTGAAAATTGATCAAAGTATACAAAGCTCAATTCACTAAACCTTTATCCATTTTATACCTTTATCAAAAATAAATAAAAAAAAAAATAAAAATACTATCAAAGTTTTGTGGATTAAATCATACGAGATATGCTCATCCATTATTAAACTCAAAACCCTTGTCATCAACAGTGATGTGAGCAATGATTGAACCAAGTACATAGTTCACAAACTAGCTATATTTGCATAGTTACTGTACAAATTTACCAGGTACTCATAGAACATGTGGTGATTCTCATCATCATCGCCATTAATCAGCGAAAACCCAGTGAGGTCATCAACATCAAATGAGACAATTCAATTTTATCATTTTGAACATTTATATTTTACATTAATTAATATATATTTATATTTTACATTAATAATCAATTTTTCATTTTTTATATTTAATTACATAAAATCTTAATTTATTATAATTTAAATTAAAATTAATTATTATTATTTTTATTGATTAAATTGAATATTTTAATTTTCTTTTTCATTTATAAATTGTATTTTAAATTTGTAATTAAAATTTCATAAAAAATATATAATTTAATCATTTTAAAAATATACGATTGTATTTTATTGATTTTAAATTGTTGAATATATGCATTACTATAAATATAATAAATATTAATATTAAAAATAAAATATATTATATAAATATAAAACATTATAAAATAATAAATAATATTTAATAATAAATAATATTGATAAATTATATATTGATAAAGTAAATATTAAAATATATGTTCAATAAATTATAAATATAAATATTGAAAAAATTTGATTAAATTGTCATTTACAAGTCCAATTATCAAATGCATTAAAATGCACGATTGACTAAGAGATTGAAAGTTGCTTCTGTTCCTCGTCTAGAAACAGTATCACGACGTGTTCTGGTGTGATGCCTTCTTAGTGTTTCAGTGTCGTAAAATGCTGTTGTATAGTGCCGGATATAAGATCCTTTCTTGATGCCTGGTTGTTAAATTTAATAATAAAAAAATTGTAAATAATAAAATAACAAAAAAAAATCAATATTATATAATATTCAGGGAATTGTCTTGTTATTATTTTTTGATGATATATTGATGAAAATTTATGAAAATTTTTGTATATCATTGATCTTTTTGAATAATAAATTTATCAAGTTGGTGAATTGACGTTGAGTGAGTTTCCGGATTGTTGTTAAAATGTAAATATACAATTGTAGATTGCAATACAATATACATCAAGTTGTACACATTGAGGTTCAAGTGATTGAAACTTTTGTCCATCCAAAAATATATATCAATATTTATTTATACAAATACATGTAGATCAATCATTTTATCAGAGTCAAGCTCTAAATATACAAGCGTGAAAATACAGCATTTAAAATTGCTGAATTCACATGAAATGTATTTTTGTTTTTGCAATTTTCCGTTTGCTTTTTTTGTTTATTTTTCAACTATTATTTTATTCTACTTTTTCTTTTCAAACATCAACACATGTATACTTTTTGATTTTATTTTTTTTTGTCACGTGAATTGGAGACGATTTTCCGTCAACTGATAAATTCATTTCTTTGTTTTTTTTTTTTTCCAGCCAGACAAATAATTTGAAAAAAAAAAACCGAGGTCATTTTTATTATTGATTTTATTCCATGACAATTCATTGTTTAACTTTCAATGGTTCAACAAATAATAAAAAATAATAATGATAAATATTTTTTGGTATTTGACATTTGAAATTTATTGTCAAAAAAATTTTCATCAGTATTCACACACTGCTGCTAAAAATAAAAAACAAATTCAAAACGAGGTAGAAAAAAAAAACATTCTATTTACTTGGTTTGTTCAATCAAGCAGGGTGTTGAATTTTTTTTTTTTTTTTTATTTATTTTAAAATGTTCTTTTAGTTTGTGACATGAAAAATAATAAAAAAAAAATATTTATATGAAAATAATGAATACTTTTGGTTTTATTTTTTTTTTATTTTTTAATAGGCAACGGATGGTACTTGACCATTGTATATACACTGTATACAAAAGGGAAAAATAAAATTGTATAAAGTATTATAAAAAATATTGACAGTTGTTACGATGATGTGTATATCTTTTTCTTCTTTTTAAACAAGAGGTTGTCAACGTTAGAAATATATAAAAATTGAAAAGTTTAAATAAATAAAATATTGATTTTCTCTGTGCCAAAAAGTAGATCAATGATAGTCAGCATCAAATACATCAATGAAAGAAAATTGGTGGGACAACTGATATAAAAAAAAATTAATAAAAATAAAATATTATAAAGAAGCATCTAATTTTTTTTTATTTTAGATATTTCTTTTTTTTAAAACTACAGTTCTATCATAATAAAATATAGAAAAGAAAATTCATCAAAATAGAAGCATCTAATATTTTTTTTTCTTTAGATATTTCTTTTCATTTTAGAATTACAGTTTTATCATAAAAAAATAGAAAACATAGATCATTCAATTATTGAATATATTTTAAACATAAGAATGAATGAATAATAATAAAAATTTGATTAAAATAAGTGACTGAATATTTCGTGATATCATGATTGATATTTACATACCTTTATTTGGTTGATGTATTTTCGGATGCAATGGCAAACTATCGACAAGCCAAAGGCACACAAATATATAGCCAAGTGTCTTGATTCCCATTCCTAATGTTTTACGTGAATTGAAACTTGAATTTGAGTTAAATCTTCACTCACAACTTTCAATTAAATAAGAAACTTTGAACTTTATTTATCGGTAAGTCCGTTAATAATGATAAATTTAAAAATTAATTTTATCATAATTTTTTGTGTCTCAATATAACTTTTTACTTATTATAATGATGAAAATAATTCAATCACAACTTTGATATTATTCTTCACTCAATTATCTTCATTTTACAATGTCATATACTTTTTTTTAAGCCGATTTATATATTTTTAAGTTTGAAAATCAAGTCAAAAGTATAGTCGTTTTACTTTATATTGTTATAACGTTTAAAGTTGGCAAAACTTTTCACGCTTAAATCTACAAAGCAACTTGCTCAAAGCAGATATTTTTTTGACTCAAATATAATATTATATTAACCCTGTGGTTATATGACTGTTATTATTTTTAATTTTTTAATTTTTCATATATTATAAATAACAAACATTATATATAAAAAAAAAAAAAATAGTAATTATAAACAATAGAGAATAAAGAAAATAAAAATATTTATATTAAAAAAAATAATTTATATCAAAGAAAAATTCACACTGAGTTTTTGAAAAGCTCCACACAAATAGAGCCCACGTTATTTCAATGCTCAAGGCACTTTTCGTCGTTGTGGTATTATGGCAAAGGATATCTCAGTGAAAAAAAAGTTGCGGTACTTGTCGAGAAACCAGTAATATCCACGAGTTCTTTGCTACACCCATGAGACTTTTCTTTAACAACTTTTTTTACAACCTTTTTCACAAACCGTCAGCCTCTTCACCTTAAAAAACAAAAATTATAAAAATAAATACGAAAATTTTCATTAAAAACAAAATTCATATATACACAAATTATAATACCGAAACTTTTTGTTTTTTTAATATTTTTTTACATTTATAATTTGAATAAATTAAATTACATTATAATTATATAAAATTTGTCATTAACGAGCATAATAGTTTGTCATTATCATTCGTCATGATTTCAAAAATTGATGTTCTATTAAATTATTGATAAAATCGACACGTGTCAATTAAATTCACAGCTCATTTCCACAAAATTAAAAATTAACTAACAAAATTTTCTCATCAATTTTCAATTATATAATTTGTATTATTGAATAATTTAATAATTAAAATATACAAATATAATTTTAAAACATTATCAACAAACCTTTTTAACTTGGTGTTTACAAAAATCTTCATGATGATTTTTATGTTTTTTTTGTTTTCACGAATATTTATTTTAAAAAACTATAATTATTTAATAAATAATTATAAAATAATTAAATATTTTCTAACAAACACAATTTTATATTTTTTAATAATTATGAAAAATAATTTAAATGTAGCCGAGCACACATCCTACCGGTTGGAGAGCGCTCGGCTCACTATTCGTTGATATTACTACTTGGTTCGAGTAAAATTCCAAATGCCAAACGGTTTCCTCCCGCTGCCGGGATAACGCGCCTGTGTGAGTTGATGATCGCACCAGAAGGTAGCATAGCAGGTGGATATAAAAGAGGAGATGAGGGTGGTTATGGGTGGTGCGAAGAAGGGGGTAAATATAGGGAAGCTTACTCGTCGTGGTGGAAAGAAGGGTGAGACGGTGGTGTACAC
Organism: Aphidius gifuensis; assembly: GCF_014905175.1. Classification (NCBI taxonomy): domain Eukaryota; kingdom Metazoa; phylum Arthropoda; class Insecta; order Hymenoptera; family Braconidae; genus Aphidius; species Aphidius gifuensis. The sequence goes on from NC_057793.1 coordinate 3,775,249, forward strand.
TGTCAACAGAAAATAGGGAAAAAAATAGTTTTTTTATTTTTTTTTTTTCAAATAAAAAAAAAAAGGATAAAATAAAAAAATGTCTAGTTTAAGAGCCATACGGAGTCGAATAGATGGAAAACACGCCGGTGGCGCTACTGTACCGGATACGATGCAAAAATGGATTGTGTCGATGCTGAGGAAACACACCAAGTGACATAATAGGTTGAAGAATTTCATCCTTTATTCAATGTGTGTCATAAAAATTTTCAATAAATATAATAAATACATTTATTATTATTATAAATTTTTTAATATTCTTGAAAAAAGAATATTTTTCTTTGTTTTCATCTTCTTCTTTTATAAAATTAATATTTAAGATATTTTATATCATCAAAAATATCAATAAAAAAAAGAGGGTATATATTATTTTAAATTAAATTTAATATTGAAAATGGAAAATTAATAAAAATCAAGAAACTATGCATATTTAATGTAATAAAAAACTTCAAGTCTTTTAATGAGAAAAAGTTTTTTAATATTTAAAATAATAATAATTTAATTTAATTATATTATAAAAATATATATAATATTAAAAATATAAAAATTAAGTATATATTTTTTAGAGTTTAATGTTTTTTATGAGATTAAAATTTTATTTATGTAAAATTCATATAAATTTTAAATTTAAATTAAAAAAACTACGGTAGTTTTTGTTTGGGTGATTGAAATATATTTGAGTTTATAAATTTGAATATAAATTTGAATATTTAAGAAATATATATTTATATTTAATTGAAAATATTGACACATCCATTAGTTGATGGTATAAATAAATTTATTTCGGTTATATTTACATTGTCGCATGTATGTAGATATATGAAAACAGCAATATTGAAGTCAAATACAAGTTGAGTATCTTCGAAAGTGGCTGTAGTACTAGGATTTAATGTATTATAGAAAAACTTGGTATATATATTATAAAAAAATAAAATGAGAGGATGAGTAAAAATAAAAGAAAGATACTTGAAAAGGACTCGAGTAGTTTATCCAGAAATAACTTGGAAAATGAGGGAGTGAGAGAGAGAGGCTATTGGAATAACGAAATTCTTATATAGATAAGATGCTAGAATAATAAATGGCAAATATAATACATTTAAAAGATTTCAATCTTTAAAATGAAATACTTTTTTATGGTGAATATAATATAATTTGTTTTACGACTTTTATCGTAATTGATTTTTCTTAAGAACAAAAAAAGATTTCCAATAAATAGTTTATAATTGTTATATATATTTTATTTTGTTTTTGCGATAAAAAATAATTACGAAAAAAGAAAAAAATATACAGTTAAAAGATTTGTAGAGAAAAAATAAAAAAATATAAAAATAAAGTTTTTCTTTGCCCTTAAGCTACTGCTAACTTGGAGTTTTTTTTTTTTTTTTTTGTTTGAATTTACTTTTTGCCATTGTGATGCCCAACAAAAATTTTCAGTAATGTGTTTTATAAATATTTCTTCGATGTTTTATTTATACAATAATAGATTTATTTTTTTTTTTAAATATAATTATCATTTATATTTATAATAAAAACAATGCAAAATTTAATTTTATACAAAAAAAAAAAAAAAATAAAGTTGTATTGTTAATTAAAAATATTAAAAATTAAAAAGTGAAAAAACTTTTTACTGAATTATGAAGTTTCTTACAGAGTAATAATAAATTATTTATTTTTTTTATATTTCTTCATTTAAAATTGTTTTTAAAAAGCTAATTTAAACAAATATTTTTAATCAAGATATTAATAATTTTGATGGCATTACTGTAACACTTTTAAAAATAAAAATTTTCTATACATTTTAATTACAAGTTGTTTTTTTTTTTTTTCCATCAAGTGATATTTGTAGCGTCAATTTATTTTTTTTTTTACTCAGTTTAAGTTCAAAGATTAAATCAATTTATATATATTTTTGCTTTTATATTGTTTATAGGAGTCACATGTGTTCCATTGTATTTATTTGTTATCGTGAAGCTTTTTTATTTTTTATTTTTTCAGATAAAAAATATACAACAATAAAATGAAACAATAGTTTAAACCACATGTCACCAGATTATTAATTATTTTGGATTATTAAAGCTTTCTTTATGGTAAAAAAAAAAAAAATTAAAAATAAAAAGTCCAGTGTAAATGTATTACTGCACAAAAATATAAATGCATGCAAAAATTTTTGATTATTCCAGGTAGAAAAATATGACAATTACATTGCAGTGATTTTAGTAGATATCAGCTAGGCTTTTTCATTTTAAAGTACCTCAGGGAACAAAGTTCTACCTTCGTTAACGATTTCAATCGTTCTCTTTTTTTTTTTTTTTTTTTTCATTCTATTTTACCAACTCCGCATTCTTCGAGTTTTTCCTTTCAGTAATTTTTTTTATTTTTTTCTATATATATTCTAGTTTTTTTTTACGCTTTTGTTTCCTCTTTTATTTTACTATTGCCTGTCGAATCATTTTATCCTTCGTACATACACCAAAATTCAAAGAATAAAAAATATATATATAAATTTTTTTTTTTATTTTGAGAATAATACCAAACAATATCTATGAATCGAGAGAAAAAGAAAAAAAAAAAAACATTAAAATATATATATATTTTTTCTATTTTTTAGATTTTTCATTTATTTTTTATTTAAAAAAAAAAAATTTTTTTGTCACTTGATTTTGTGTTTGGAATACAAAAAAGCGACGTGAAAGTTTCATATTCAAATATTCTGACATCGAAGAAATTTCTCGGTAAAAAAAAAATAAAATAAAAATTCTTTTAGAAAAAAAAAAAAAAGATTCGAATAAAAACAAAAGATGCGAACATAAAAAAAAAATCAAATAAAGGAAGAATGAAGGGGTAAAAAAAAAAAAAAAAGCAGAACAACGTTGACTAGTTGTGAAAAAGAGAAGAGAAAATTTTGAGGAACACCCGTAGGGATTGTAAAGCAAAAATTGAAAATAAAAAAAAAGAGAAAACTTGGCACTGACGACAGATATTCACCAAGCATTTGTCTGCGTGTTTAATTTCTATCTGGCAGAGTTGATGGAACACTATCTATGTATATATACATCAACAATGTTGTATTGTTAATCTCAAAATTGGCAAGGGGTCAGAGTTAGAAATTGTTGATGATATGTCTCCAGGGAATCTATTAAGGTATACATTTGTAAACTGGTGTTTCATGCAATTACCCAAGTTCAACATCACAAGGTAAATATTAATAATCACATATATACACATGAATATTATTTACACGACAATAATTTTGGCAATATTTATTATCATTTATATATAATAAATTGTAGTGAGTAATTATTTATATTAATTTGTTTGAATTTATCTTGTCAATTATTTAAAAAATATATTTAATAATATCTGATATTTTATAAAACTTTATTGATATATAGCCGCAAGCTGTAAAATTAATATCGACAATCTTAGTGATTACTAGTTCGAAAGCACATTCGCCAATTATTACAAGCCGCACATACAATACAACTTTAAAGATACTTTAACAAAGTTTATATATTTGAAACTTCAGTTGAACTTGTAACATCTTGTGTAATAAAACATCGAATGAATCATTTTATTATTGATAAAAAAATGAAAAAAAAACTTCTATTTAATATAATATAATTAAAATAAATAATAAAAATATATTTTTAAAAGTATATTTTCCTATATATATAGTTGAATTTTCATCGTGAGAAATTGATGAGATTGTCGTTTACTGATACTTGGGCTTTTTTCCATCAGTTATCAACAAAAAAGTTTTACTCTTTATGAGTCAACTTTTTTCGACGAGATTTCATCGTCAAATAAATACTTAAAAATATATTTATACACAGATGTATATAAAATATAAAGTCAACATTGAGTATTGGAAAATTTAAATAAACTTTATGGAAAAAAAAAAAAAAAACTATTTCAAGCATTGGGATGATTTTAATCGTAAGTTTTTATATATACATTTTAAAATTTTATTTATTTGAAATATTTTTTGATCAATGTGATTATAAAAATAATATTAATTGGAAAGTTTTTCTATTTTTGAAAGCAATATATATATATTCTTTTTTTATCTCAATATAGAGCATAAAAATCTAGTTAGTTTTTTTGTTTTTTTTTTTTGTGAGCTGTCAAGATTGTAACCAAAATAAAAACCCATGAAAATTGAGAAAGACGAAGAAAATAAGGTTTATTGGGCTAAAAGAAATATGGCTTTAACAAAAGGTGAATAAAGGGCAACGATGATAAAACGACGATTCTTCTTTACTGCGAATTCAAGTTGAGAAAAAAAAAAAAAAAAACCATTGTCGGTATATTTTTTCAACGAGTCACGAATCTCGTTTCATTCTACAATAAAGCTTGAAAGCTCTGTGCTCTTTGCTAATTAACGTATAAAAAAAAAAACAAACAAAAAAAAAAGTAAATGTATCATCATCAAGTTTAATATTTACTAACTAAAAAAATTATAGTTCATTTTTTTTGTTATTAAATTTTTTATATAAATAAAATTCTTCATTTGAAAAATAGATTAAATAAAACCGATAAAAAAAAAAACAAAAAAAAATTATCATACAAATTTTTTCAACTAAAATTAAATTAAAAATTAATTTCAATTTATTATTACTTATAAATTGTCACATAAAAAAAAAATTAATTTATTTATAATTTAAAATTTGAATAATAAAATTCAAATTAATATAAGAGCTAGTATAAATACCACGATATATTTATAATTCACAACACAATTTTCATTAGTATCTCACGACATAAGACGGTGACATGAAACAGCCTTGAAAATTTCTTCTTGTCTCACTCATTAAGTGGTGAGATATGCTATTGAAATTACTCCATGGAGATAAGCTATTTAATTAAACATTGCAATATCTAACAACACGACATTTGCTATACTAATTTAAACAAAAATAAAAAATACAAAAAACTCTGTTTTCAGTAGTACAAGTAAATATTTGTCAGCCACAAAAAAAAAAAAATACAATAATAATAATAAAAACCATCTGGAGATATTTATTATTTATTTATTTTTTGTTTACCAATTAAATATTCATTGTTTATGTGTAATTTAAAAATAAATTAAGAAAAATTATTATAAATATGAGAACGTGTATCATTCAAATTGACATGATAAATTTTAATTTATAAAGTAAAATTATTTATATGTATTTTTACTGTAATACATGAGCATAGTTTCATAAGCCGTTAATTGAATTTACGATTTATCGTTTGCAAGATGTAAAATTCAAACGATATTCGGATGTTAAAATTTATTTCTTCGTTGAAAATTAGATTGTTCGTTGGTTGTGTATGTATATAGATATTCGAAGGAACAAACTGCGGTTTTTTGTTGGGTAAATTCAGCAAATAGATGGGGTAAAATCATGGATCTGTTGGTGGATACTGTTGTCCTAACTGGTTGCTGATATGAGTGGCGTCAGCTTGTTTCGACGTAACATCATTTCATATGAACAATATATAAGTTTTTTTTTTTTTTAACTTTTTTTATTACTCACTTGATAGCTTGAAATATTTATGATGGGTGAAAATTTTTTTAGATGAACATAAATATTTAGCTGGTGGTTTATTGAATTTTTTGACAATTGAAATTTTTCATTAAATATTGTATATTAAATATGTTTTTTTTTCGAAATAATTATTGAGGTTTTTTTTTAAAAAAATATTCTTTTTATCTAATATTTGTTATCATGTGAATATTATGTGAAGAATTTAAATTTATTTTTTAAAACAAAAACTCCTTATCAGTTACGTATTTTGTTTGTTCAATTTTTTTTTTTTCTACGATTTATTTTATATTGAGTTATAAAAATTTTATGATCTCAAATTCTTTCATGAAAAATAATAATTTTATGTTCAAGGTTGAAGTGTTTTTTCAAATATAATATTCAAAATAAATAAAATATTTTAAATAATAAAAGCAAAAATTTATAATAATTGAAAAGAAAATACAAACAAAAGAATTTTAATTATTTTTTTTTTAATTAATGTAGTAAAAATTATAATATACTGTTGAATAGATGAAATTTTAATAATTAATTTCAATTCAGTATTTATGTAATGCTGAAAATCCTTGAATACAATTGTAAATTACGATCGTTGATATACGCATTCAACTTGAAATATATATTAAAAATATGTTTACATAAATTTCAACTATATTCTACATTTATTTTTTTTTTTATGTTCTATTTTTAAAGCTTTTACATCAAAGAAGAATTTATTTGTTTTGTTTCTTTTCATTTTATTTTTAATAAATTAGCTAAAATGAAGTAATTATATAATTGTTTTAAATAATGTATTATTAATTTGATAAAATTAATTAACATTCACCCAGTTTTATTCAAATTATTATTATTTTTTTTTAAATAATGAAAATTTCTATAATAATAATTAAAAAATTTATTTTTCATAAATCCCTGAAATATTTGAATGATGTATTGTTTATCAAAAAATATATTACACATGATATACTGTACTTTATTTAATTTAACAACATTAATAATCATATATTTTTTTGTGTATATATTAAAAAATTTATTCATTCATTTTGAAATATAATAGAATGAAAATAACAAAGAGCAAAAAAATTCTCTTTATTCAAGTCATATATATTTCAAGACATGAAAATATTTTCAAATATACATACGTAATCCTTTTCAAATATGATGAATGAATGTTGGCGTGAAACTTGTACATTCCAAGGATCATGATGTACATTTGGGTTGAAAACTTTCACATTGCAAGAATAATGTAACACGAGGGTAATTCACTTTAGTCATTTCGTAAGTTTCATACATAAACATGAATTCAAGATCAAAAACAAATTTACATATTACTTTGAGATACTAAAATGTACATTAATGAAAAATTATTAATTTATTTAACATTATATGGTATAAACAATATAGTAAAAAAGAAAAAAAAAAACTTTTTTAAATATTTTATATTTGAAAAATGTTAATGAATTACTAGCAAATATTTTTGTAAATAAATTTTTAATTAAAAATTCATAAAACAGAAATTGATAGCTGGATATTATTGAAAATTATTTATCCATATATTACCGGTAAATAAATAACGATATTTACAATTTCAAATAATTGTTTGTGAAAATTTGTTTAATATAATAAAGGAAGTAATTTTATTATTTTTCCTTCAACTGATAAAAAATTGAATAAATATATATAAAAAATTCAAAGAAAAAATAAATGATTATTCATTAAATATTATTATAAAAAATATGATGTAATCTGTTGAAATTTCAGTTTCATCGTGTGATAAAAATGACGACAGGAGGGTAATAAATAATAGCCAAGGTGTGGTTGACTTTCTTACGAAAAAGTAATCCATAAAGTCTTCTTATTCTTTATTTTTTTTAGTACAAAAGACAAAACTAAAAGATACTTTTACTTGGTTTTGAAAAAGAAAACAGTAAAAGATAGCTTTTGAAAAAATAAAGAACAAGTACATTCTTAAAATGTAGAAAAGAGGAGGTATGGTGGTGGGTGTCCCCAAGGATACATAAGATGGCAATTTATGTTTTCAGTTTGTGTCCAATGTTCACCAAGTATCATCATTTACCGACACAAACTGAATTTTCGTTCACTTTAAAATATATTTATTTATTTATTTATTTACTTTTTATTTTTTTTGGCAAATTATCCAGAACAACTTTTAGCATATATATTGTCGAAAGAAAAATTTCAACAAACACATAAATGTATGTCACATTACTCATGTGAAAATTGAAAAATAAAATGAATGAATAAATTAAATTAAAATGAAAAAAAAATATTATTTTTAATAATGAATAATATTGATAAATAATTTATTTATGTCAAACGAGAAAAATGTTGTTTACTTCAAAAAATATATATTGATTTATTAAAAGACATAAATTACTATAACGTCAATTTATTTTTTATCTCAGATATAACATCAAAGAAAAACAATATTGTATCATTTGAAGAGGCGAGGAAATTTTATTTGTCTTTGTTATAAGAAAAAAATAAATAAATAATTGAACTGTATAAATTTCTGGGTAACTTTTAATTTCATTAAATAAATTTTAATACAGTTAATAATAATTGTTAATTTTGAATTTTCTAGAACAATGCAAAGGGTAATTATGTCAAGACAAATGAGACTTTTGAGAAATTTACTATTAAGACCAGACAAGAGAATCTGCTTTTGGTGATTAAGAACGTACTTTCGATCGACATGGTATTTTTATTAATCCAATAAATTCAATAAAATACCAATGGATTAATTAAATCCTTGTAAAATAATTTAAAATACTAAGCATTTATAGATATTTTATAAATTAAAAAATAAATGTCATTAAAATTTAGTTAACCATTTTTTTTCAATTAATTTCAATGATAAATTTAAATATTTTATTACAAATTGAAAGAAAATTAAATTTCAATATATCATGTAATTAAATTAATGATTGTTTGATATTAATGCCAAACGTGAATTCTTATGATAAAAATTATATATTTATATACGCGCATATGAATATTAAAAAGTCGTTGAAATGCAAGATATAAATTGTTGATATTTCATTGTGAATAAATTACAATTAATTGCCATCATTAATTACATCATAGTACAACTATACAGATTTGATTTTCGTGTACTCTCGATGCAATTCACATTCGTTTTGGTCAAATCTCGTGACTGGTCCAATGCCACTGGGCGCATCTATTTGGTTGTGGAACGACGAATAAATTGAAATTTACGAGTTTTAGTTTGAACTTTGTGAGGGTCGAATGAGGCCATCGGGTTTTCAGATGGTTTTGGGAATATACGAAAAAAAATAAATAAATAAAATAACAAACAAATAAAAAAAAAAAAAAATGAATAAAAAATTTACAAACCTAAACAAAAAAAAGCGAATAGAAAATAGTAACAAAAAAAACCTTGAAAAATAACGATACAGTATATTCATTGTTAAATATATATTTGTTTATTCGAAGCGAGGAAATCGGAAGTATTTCAATTGATAAAATTTGTTATTGTTTTTAAATTCTTTGACCATATTATTATTAAATTTAACTTCCTGTTTCAACTATTTATTGATAAAAAAAAAAATAAAAAATTTAAATAAAATAAAATAAAAAATTGTATATGGAAAATGAAAAATAAATTTTAAAAAATGCTCAAAAATTAAGTTAAATATTTCTTTTTTACAGGATTTTTTTTTTTTAGGGGTAAGTGCTACTACCCTGACACATTCTCACAGACATACACATTGAAAGCTCGTCTGGATGATGAGTGAAATGGGATGGAAAGTAAACCAAATGGGTTCTAAGTGAAAAAAAAACCCTGCGCATGGAAAATAAAAAAAAAAAATATACAGAATATAAAAATAAATAAATCAAAAAATATATTTTACTGTTTCATAAGCTTTTTCAGCATGAAAAAAATCAAAGACACCGTGCAAATAGACAACAGAGCTTTTTTTTTTTTTTTAAATTTTAATTAATACTTAAGTTACATCATTTATGAAATTTAATTGCCTCCGGTGATATTTAAAACTTTTTAAACTTTTCTATACTATATATATATTATGCCAATTTTCATAAGGAAATTAATAATTTTCTCCAATTTGAAAAGTATAAAGTCACTTGAACTTTGTCCTCCATATCAACAAAATGGATTTTCAAAAGTTTGTAAAATGGCAAAGTTGCTAAAAATTCATGTAAAGAAAAGTTTAAAATAAAAAATATATAACTAAAAAACAGTGAGGTGTTTTTGTCAGGTAGAAATGCTGAACGTGCGATGAATTTGAAAAATCATACTGCGTTAAGTTCGAACTTTTCTTTGACAAAAAAAAAACCATCTTGCCACGAACCACAATAAAAAGACTAGAAGAGTTTTAATGGCTTTCTCAATACCTTTTTCCATGGCGTCACACTGGTTAATTTTACCTGGATTTGCTTTTCATTTTATTTTTATCACAAAATATATATATAAAACAATAAAAACTCTTGAAAATAATCATAATCAGAATAATTCATTGGGCTATTACTGTTAAAATGAAATTATTAAAAAGTATCATCAAAATAATTAAATAAAAAACATAAAATTTATACTTGAAAGAGTTATTTCGAAATTGATAAATAAATTAAATAAAATTCCTATTAATTAATAAATATTTTAATTTTATTATATTATTTAAACATTAAACTTTTAATAAATAAAATTCAATAAATTTTAAAATATATATTTACAAATTATTTTAAAAGCTTGGAGCATTTGTAAATAGATAAATATTTGTCGTTCATTCTAAATTTGATTTAAACAAATATTTTTGATGAAACATAAATATTTCATTTTATTTTTTCTAAAATATGAATTTATGCATGAATGATCCATCAGAATGTAGCCACAAATCATTTCAGCTTTAAATCTGCATTTACATTTACATACAGGATTGATCAAAATAAAATGAATAAAATTTTACATGACATTTTGTCTCAGTCAATTTATTTCCAGTGTGTAATATATTTGTGGTTTATACAAACATCATATTGTAATTGGACAAAAATAAATTATCATTATTTCAATGTATAAAACAAAAAATTAATCAAGAATCAATAATTAAAAAGTATCAATGAATGAAAAAAAAAAAAAGTAATAAAATTTAAAAATCCAATAAGAAGAACACGATTACACGTGTATTTTCGGAATTTCCTCGAAATAAAATAAAAAACCTCAAATACAAAAAATAATAAAATATCGGAAATTTTTTTGGCGAGAAAAACCGTGAACGATATCTATCATTAGTCCGAGATTTATCGCTGATAAAATCGCGAAGGTATATTCGTTCAACAATAATATATAAATAAAAATTTTATTAATTTTTTTTTTTTTTTTGTTATTTTGAGCTTGGTGGAATTAATTCTTCTACATCTTTGATAATAACGAAAACGTAAACAAAAAATATATAAAATTAATAAAAATTAAATTAAATCAATATTTTAAAAAAATATTAATAAATTATATTCTGGTTTTAGACATTGCAAATAAATAAAGAATTTCTTGATTATATATATTTTAAAGCAAAGTATAAATAATATTTTTTTACCAGGCTTAAATTATATTTCAGAAATAATTTGAAATAATCATGGCCTAGCCGGAGTATTGAAATTTTTAATTTTCAACGGGTAACATGAGCCACACGCCCCAACAAACGTTACCAGGTCTTTTTTTATTTATATTCATTTTATATATTTTTGTTTGTTGTTCAGTACAATCGATACATACTTTTGAGTTAAAATAAATGCAATATTCGTTGTTAATTAATAGTTGAAAAAAACTAATAAAGTACTCATACGTTATAAAAAGTAAAATAAAAAATATTTTATATGCATATACCTATACAAGAATGTATATATTTAAAAATGTTGTATTGATAATAAAAAAAAGTTTACTTTTGTTCACTTTATATTTATACAGCCAGAGAACTAGACGAGACTCTGATTTTTACTCGAGACGAGACCGAGACGAGACTCTGATTTTTCAGGCGAGACGATACCGAGACGAAACTGTTGTTTTGTTCATTTTTTGAGACCGAGACGAGACTCGATCAAATCTCGTCTCGTCTCGTCTCGTGTGCATCTCTAAAATTCAATAAGGAAGAAATAAATATTACACGTGTATTTTTTTTCCTGAATTCCTGAAAGAAATAAAATAAAAATACCTTTACAAATACAAAAATAATAAAATATCCGGAAATATTATTTTCCCGGAAAATGTAATTCTTCAATGAATCGTTATCAATATCCGTGATAATTAAATTAAAAATTTATGTTTTCCGGCTGATAAAAATGGGTATATAAGCTGGAAAAAAAATCAAAAAAACAAACAAGTATATTTGTTGAAAAATAATTATTTAAATATAACTTAAAAAAATGTATATTATTTCAAGTATCATTGTTATTTTGAGCTTGGTGGAATTAATTCATTCGCAGACCCTGGTGATATCTGACGAAAACGTAAGTTATAACTATTATTAAAATTTAAAAAATTAAAAATTAATAAATAATATTTAAATTTAAAATAAACAATAATTATTTTGTAGCGCCAAATGACAAATAAGCCAGAATTTCTTGGAAAAGCTTGTAAATTATTGACCAGCAAAACTGTAAATGATACTTTTCAACCAAATGGCTTAAAACTTCATTGTGCTGAAAGATTTGTGATATGGCCTGAAGAAATTCCCACAAACGGAAATCTTTTTAAATTCGCTAAAATTGAAATAAGCCCAGGTGAAGATGTGGTGAAGGAAGAATTTCATGTCTATCAAGCGTCATTACATTCAGAAAAGCTCAAGGTATATTTTTTTTTTTTTTTTTTAATAAATTGACTATTCTATTCATGTATAAATTTGGGAAATAATTTTTTTTGTTTATTTATAGTTGACTGTGTTTAACGTTACAAACGATGACGTCAATAATAAAAATATAATTTCATCAATTGATGTTGAAGCAAATACCAATGGCTGGAGAGTACGTATAATTTTTATTTTTTATTTTGATAATTAATAATTGCTTAATTATTTTAATTATATGCCTATATTTAAATGTGAATTATTGATATTTTTTTTAGATATTTGACGTGACGGGAATGATGTCAACAGATCAAGATAGTTATGAACAAAATTATATATTAACTGTCATAGCAACTTCAGTAGCAACGAATAATGTTGTTAAGGTTGATTTTGTCAGAATAATAGCTAATGCAGTTGAGCCACCAAAAATGCCAATTTATGTACATTTTTTGAATGATGAAAGGTCACATTCAAAAGGTAATGTTTGTCGGCATTCAACAGATGTTTATAATATGCAAGATGGAGATGAAAAGGCTTGCGATGCTCTTGGTTTATAAATATCATAAACATAAATTTTATAAATATAAATTAGTTAATAATTAACTTATCAAAAATAAATAATTTTCTCTGTATATCAGATCAAAATTAATAAAACAAGTCAATCAAATTAATATTCATTGAATTCTTTTTATAACCCAACAAAAAAAAAAAAACATTGAATCCAATATTATTAAAACTTTTTCATTTCAATGAAGAAATTTAACACATCTACAATTTTATATTATTTATAAAAATAAATTAAAGTCTAAAATAAAATTTAAAAAGATGAAAAAAAAAAAACCGTCTTATATCAAACAAAAATAAAAAGTTTTAAGACACAATGTCGTCATGATTGTCAAGTATACTTAGGTAAATTACTATTGAAAATATATTCGTCTATCGACGAGTGTCGTATCAAAATAAAATAAAATAGGTGTTACATCTTTTAAATGAATGTTACAAGTAACTTTTCAAAAACCTTTTACAAACTTGAAAAATGAATTTGCACAAGAAAATATAAAAATAAAAAAAATAAAAAAAACTTTCACATCTTGAGTTGAGATCGATTGACAAGTAAGAGCCAACACACGTAAAGAAAAAAACCACATCGATAAACTTTTTTTTTTTTTTTGCATAAAAAGTGACATATACTTGGCACATAACTGATTTATTATATTTGGCAAATGTATACCAACTTAATCCTGATAAAATTATTAGCGTATATAGAAAGGATCATGATGCATCACTTTCAACATTTGAATGACAAATATAATTATATTCACCATTTAATTTTATGCAAAATTAAAGTTGTTTTAACAAAAATAAAATGAAAAAAAAATACAACTAAATTGGCAACGAAACATGAGCCCATAATATAAACAACAATAAAATAAAAAATAATTGATAAAATAATTGGTTAAACACAATCCTAATTTAACCTGAAATCCCATGACAACATGAATTTATGTTAAGCATGTATGTGATGTTGTATACGATAGAAACACCGGAATGATACAGCAAGCTATCATATATATACACTATGGAAATTGAGTGGGTGTATCCGACATTTGAACATGAATCATTAGCCGAATACATTTGTAACTAGACAGTACCTCACAAACTAAATTTCTATTATTATATATTTAACAAATAAATTTTTTATCACAGTCCATTGACATTTTTTCAATTTTATATTTCATAAAAAAAAAATCCAATTGAAATTAATAGCGTTAAATAGTGTTGAAACGTGGTGAAGATTAACGGTTGGATAAGCGTTGATACAGACACCTCGTATGAGACGTGATCCAATGTTAAATGAAAGTCACGATTACGATTTTTATATAAAAAAAAAAATAATTATAAAAAGTTTCAAAGAAAATTTTCACGATGATTAATAATTATTATATTGATTTTGTTTTTTTTTTTTAATACGTTTTTTAATATTCTTTTAAATTCTTTTCATTTTTATTTTTCAATTAATTTTTTTTCTATTTTTCAAAGCAAATCGATATACTTTTTTACATTTTATTCTCACGAATATTGTGGCTATGAAAAAATGTCACACAGTAGCATTTCCGATTTACCAATTGAGTTTTAGTTTTGTAGTTTACTTGAAAAGATTGAATTTTATGTTTCATTCTAGACTTTATCAGGTATACGTGATGTTTTAGAATTTTTCTTTCTTTCTATACTGTATATAAAGAGAATAAATATATATTTGTACGTGTTTTTGTTTTTGTCAATTGATTTTTGATGATTTGAGTTTTTTTAAAAAGCAATAAGCTTTTATATTTTTTTTTCTAGCCTTGCTGAGGTCCTACACAATTTAATAAAAAAAAAATAACGAGGATAGCTCAACTCTGCCATAGACAAAAAAATTAAAAACACTTAACATCATTGACAAAAAAATTAAAAACCCTTAAAATCCACTCCCTACCCTCTTTTGACGGTTTCAAAAATTCCCATTTTTTTTTCTAAGTTTGCTGGGGTCCTAAACAATTCAATAAAAAAAAAATAACGAGGATAGCTCAACTCTGCCATAGACAAAAAAATTAAAAACACTTAAAATCATTGACAAAAAAATTAAAAACCCTTAAAATCCACTCCCTACCCTCTTTTGACGGTTTCAAAAATTCCTATTTTTTTTTCTAGACTTGCTAAGGTTCTACACAATTTAATAAAAAAAAAATAACGAGGATAGCTCATTTCAAATTTTTGACGCTATTATCGCATTATCTTAATTATCGTGAGGAAATTCTCGTATCGTCTCGCCATATCGTCACGATAAAAATTTGGATTATCGTATTGTATCGTATCGTGATTATCGTCTATCGCGGCAACATTATACAATATACAAAAATATATATCAATGAAATAAAAAATATATATCAAAATTAAAGTCGCTAATTGAAACTGAATGGTACTGATAGTAATAATCAATATATATTTTATATATAATTTTTTTGAATTCAATTTACAATTTTCCCAGTATTTAATAAAGTAAACTAAACTATTTACTCCGTTTTTAATAAATTTTTAAGTTTTTTATTATTATCAATAGAAATGTATAATGTATTGATATCTGTACTATCAGAGGCTGTTACTGAATTTATTTATTTTTTTCAGCAAACGTTTCGGTTGGAAATTCATATGGTGGGTAATATTCAGGGGGCTTTGCTTTATATATTCACGAAATTATTATTCCAAGTGCAATAAATTATTTATAAAATAAATTCAATATATTTTTTATTATTTTGTTATTTGAAATTGCTGTTAATATTGATAAATAATTGTAAACTGCTTTCTATCATCTTGCATTATTGGCAAAAAATTAAGTTGAAAACCCACAAGACAAAATGACCATTGATCATTGAATTTTGATGACAGTGGTCACTGATAAGTTATACTATGTACTACAATTTAAAGCTTTGTCAAAGTCTCTTGAATGATAAATGTTTTCAACACAAATAAATTTACTGTATCTGTAATAATAAAAAAAAAACAAAAAATAAATTAAAATCATTGTTAAGGTTGATTCCGAATATCTGAATTTCTGATAGACTTTCGATTTTTTCGGCTTATTTTCTAAATGAAATAATTATCTATATTGTGAATTTTTTTGAATTTTTTCTTGTTTGCTTTTTTCGAGATATTTACTGTCAAAGTTGACAACTTTAACACACGATATACGCTACCTCATGTTTTTACGAATAACTTTTTTTTGTGTTGATTCAAAACTGTACATTTACTATCAGATTGTAGCCCTGGACAAGACGAAATTTTGATAATTATTTCAATTTTTTCTTCTTTTTCTTTTAATAAATATTTAACTTTTAAACTTCGAAATTTTGCTAGATGCGCGGCACACAGACATGAACACAAGCATGGTTTTGGCGTACGACGTAAACTTTGTTTGCTAGTGTGTTGCCGCGCACACACATACTACTAAAGAACTTGGTTTTTTCATCAGTGGCGCCACAAAAATTTCAGGATACGGGGAATAAAAAATAGCGTTATTAATATACGGGCCCTTTGTGGCATAAATATTGGTACGGCGATGGGACTTGGAATCAACCTTAAGTAATTCAAGTGTTGAATTATTATAAAATAATTTGTAGAAATTTTTATTCAACAATTTAATTGAATGTTTAATTGAAAAAAAGAAAAACTAAAATAACTCACAGTTGTAAAACAATGTTGGCTCCAACGACAAACCAATGTAATCATTTTTCCAGTCTTGGTTTCAATAATTGTGTTTGATAAATTACAATAGCATTTGCTTATTTAATTTAAAATCCATTTAAACTTTATTGTTATTCAGTTTCAATTATTGTCTTGATCAACTTTGGAATATTTAATGTCCGGCAATACCTGTTGTTTTAATCAAACCGATGTTATATCCAGTTTTATCAACCTTTTTTATCATTATGTCCAATTTTGCCATTAATAAGTGCGTCATCTTGTGATATATGGATCTTGTGCGTTATCTTGTGATATTGTCGGTGAATAAAAAATTGGTAAAAAAGATAAATACCATTTAAAAAAAAAGTAAATATATCAAGTTTAAAAAAACAATAAATTATTATTAATAATTACATATACTTTTAAAATATTTTATATTTCACTCAGCCTTTGATATTAACTGCTGTAAAAAAACGCATTGTTGATGCATCGTTTATTTTTTGTTAATATCCTTAGAGATTAACAATAAAATTTTTCACATAAATAAATTGACATTTTAATTATCCAAGTACAAGAAAATAAAATTCACAAAAAGGTCCATATACAAATGCAAGAATTAATGAATTTTGAATTTATAATTTTTGTTTTTTTTTTTGCTAGCATGGTCTACAATAAAAACAAAATGAGTTTATAAAAAAAAAAAAAACAATTACAATGGAGTTGATATTAAAACAACGTAATAAAGTTTTTATTATATGTAGTTTTTCAAACCGAGGTCACTGGTTAAAAACTTATATAAAAATAAAAATGAACTCATTTAAACATAGTGTCATAAAAATATTATTTTAATTTTTTAATTTTGTCATTTTAATGTTCAGTTTAAATAAATATTATTTTATTGTAACGATATGTGACAATATATTGCATCAGAGACAAAAAAAAAAATCGCTTAAAAATTATTTTGTCTTGTTTTTTTAAATTTTGTTGATTGATTTTTTTAAATTTAAATACCTCATTCGGATTTTTCATGCACCAAACTTTTCCAGATTATGATAAAATTAATTATCATACAACATAAATATTAAAAAAGTTTAAAATCAATTTTTTTATTTTATAAATCATCAGGTTTATTAAATACATAAAATTATTTTTATTTGATTCAAGTTTATTTTAATATTGTTACATTAATTACTGTGAAAATAATAATAATGAGAAAATATTTTATAAATTAAAAACATCGTGTATTCAACCCGACATTTTTTTTTTTCCTTTATATATTCATTCATTTTTTTTTTTTGATTGATTATTTAATGATTATCCTCATCCAAGTTTAAATAGTTTTTTTTTTTTTCATATAAATACTTGATAAATACGTTGCAGATACCATCAATAATATATTGTTTTTTTTTTTTTTTATGATTATTATTTATGATGGGTTTGCTATTAATCGTGATAGAAATTATCGACTTTATTTATCGAAAAATATAATTCTATCGGTTCGAGTATAAAAAACCATTTTGGCCTATATTTTATAATATATATTATTATTTTTTTATTCATTTTTTTTTCTTGTGGTTTGATTTGGCGAAATGCTCTCGATTTACATCTATATTAAATTTCAAGTTCTACAGAAACGTCTCGACCATGATAAAAATTTCAATTTTGCACTTTTATCAAAAAGATTCATGCAAGAACAGCATTTTCAGCTACTTTAGCACCTTTGATCTATTGACTCAGACAAAAATGCAAGCCAACACTTTTTTATTTTATTTTTCCTCTTTCCTATCTTTATATTGTATTCTTTTTTTTTTTTTATTTTTTTTTTTTTCCATACTAGAAAAGAAATGTAAAAAAGAAAAAATATAAAGATGCATCTTACATTGGCATCTAAATTCGCATCAATCATGTTCTTGAATAAGTATTTGTAAATATACATAATGCATGTATGTAAAATATTAATAAAAATAAAATAAAATTTTTTTTAAAAAAACCTTTAGACACATGGCTCAACGTAATTTCCAGGAAAAAGACCAGTTATTCCATCCATAACACCTTCCCACCAGCCATCATCATTTTTCTTCAAAACATAAATTACACTGCTTTCTTGAAAACTCAGTTCATCATCTTTGTCTGCATAATAATCATATATTGCAACAACTAGAAGATGAAAAAAAACCAAATAAAATTAATACAAATTCAATTGTTGAATTAAATTATAAATAAAAATTTGTAAATTATACCTTTTTCAATATAATTTTTGGGTACCCATCCTGGAAGATCTTCTTCATCTGGTACAATTGGCATAAGTGCACCACTTGATTGTTGTGGTCTACCAAATTGTGAATGTTCATCAGCTTCTGGAGGTGGTGGTGGTGGTAATGGTGGACTATTTGATCCACTACCACGACTCATTTGATGAGATAATCTATGTGGTAGTGTATGATGACCCGTATAATCACCCAAATCACTTCCCATTCCAACTAATGGAGATGGAGGTGCTAAAAAATAATATTAAAAAGAAATATAATCAATATATTCAAGTGAATGAATTAAAAAAAAAATTAAATATCAACATACGTGGCATAGTGTGGAGTTGTTCTTGAAGATATCCAGTACTTCCAGTAGCACTTGGAGGTGCTGGTGGTATTTGTGAATGATTTTGTAATGGATGTACAGTACCAATTTGTAATGTTGATGATGTATGTTGACTTGCACTGTTATTATGTGCATTATGATTTGATGTATGACCAGCAACTTGTTGAGTTGTATGAGCATGAAGTGGAAGTGTACTATAACCAGGTGCACGTTCACGTCTTGGATGTCCCAATGGATAATTTGGTGCATAATGACTTGGTACTTGTGGTGGTGCAACAACTGGTGGTGTTCTATATTCTCTTGATCCTTTACTAAGTGTACCAGTTCTTGCTGGTTGTGGTGGTGTTGGTGGTTTTGTTGTTGGTGGTGGACCAACAATAACAGCAGCATGATTTGTACCAGTTGATATACCACCAAGACTTTGTACACTACCTTGACTACCACCACGTTGTTTACTACGTGGTGTACCACTACATCTAACACCATGACCAATATCATCAAGTGTTGTGTAATCAATACTTTTACGTACATATTTTATTGGTTTTTCTGGATTTGCTGGTGCAATTATTTTATATTGTCTTGTTGTCATTTTATTTGCTGTTAATACACCAATTTCACGTCTTGCAACTTTTTCTTTATGTATCATAACTGTTTGAGCAATATGATTCATTTGACTTTCCATTTCAGCTAATTGTGATGTTTGTAAATCTAATAATTGAAGAAAATTATATGCAAGTGTATTTATTTGATATGCAACACTTGCTAATGATTGTGTTGTAAAATTTTTTGTTTCTTCAAGTGCTATTCTTTTATTTTCAGCTTGAAAATAATTTGCCTCACAGTATTCAGCAACACGTTCTAAATTTGTATGACTATCAGAAAGATTACTTCTTCCTTCAGGAATATCCTGACGAAGAAGAGCTGCTAGTTCAGCCATTTTTTATTGTTTTTTTTTTACTCCAAAATTTATTATAAAATGCTGATTATGTATCCACTTGACTGAAAATAATTAATAAATATTAAATCATATTGTATGTATTTTGATAATGATCAATTATTTATTTTTTTCTTTTTAACAATATTTAAAAAGAATTTATTATAAAAATATAATTATTATTAATAGAGTTAATAAATAAATTAAAACAAATATTAAATTAATTGTTTTTTTTTAAATCTTTTTTGTGTTTTAAAAAATTAACGGTGTTTACTTGTAAATGACAACGACCTGGGGGTCATAAACAAGGGAGGTGTCTACATCAAAATGGAGTCGAATGTTTTTTCACAAATAATTATTTAAATTCTCTAGCAAAAATATCAATAGCTACATTTAATAATACCAAGATTATAATTGATATTTTTATAAATATTTATAACAGCTTACCTTTTATTTGATGGATAATTTACTCCAATTTTTAATTAGTTAATTATTATGATTCACCGACACATTATTGTTATATTTGTTATAAAATTCGGTGTGACAGTTGACACACGTCACACACACATGCAAGTGTCACTTTGTCGGTGCCATTTTGAAATATTAGAGTCATCTACTGGTTCTCAGCCAAACCAAATAGACACTTTTTTAAAACAACTAATTGTTTCAAACAATATTGGTGACAAAATAATATTTAACTTTTCAAGTATTTTTTTATTCATTATATTTTTGATAATACAATTATTCTTGTACTTGAATTTGATCTTTATTGAAAAATATATGTACAATATAAATTTACGTTAAAATATAAATAAATAATTCAAGTCAAAGTAATAAAAAAATATTGACAAATAAATTAATTATATTTTCAGTTGTTAAAAATAAATAATTATTGTACTTTATTATGGTTAATCTACATGACATTAATGATACAATTAATTTACAATTCAAAATAAATCTTTAAAATGAAAAGACATTTATTAAAACAGTCTTAATTTTTTTTTACTTTGATTATTTTTAATCTTGCATTATCATAAAAAAAAAAAAAAAATTCAATTAATTTATAATTTACTTTAATGTTTAATCGTTTTCATTTTGAACAATAATTATAATTTATTTTAACTTGATAATTGTATTTACCTATAAATTGACAATCCAAATAACAATAAATTTTTTGTCTTTATATATTTTTCTTTTTACAAAAATAATTTAAATTAATAATTTAATAATACAAATTATAAAATAAAAATACTGATATTATCCTGATAAAAATTAAATTAAAAAAAAATTTCTTTTTATTTGTTTTTATTGTTCATAGATAATAAAATTTATTTTTCGTTTTTTTTTAATTTGTGCATTTCTGAGTATTTTTATGAAAATTACAAAATAAAAATACATAAAATGTATTAAAAATTAATTCAATTTGAGTAGAATTAACAAGTGAATTTAATTACTTTTATTTTATAAATTTTAAATATTGACATTCAATGGCTGGTCCATTTATTTTTTATAAATTATAATTTTTTACATTTAGCTTCTATTTTTCAGTTTTTTTTTTTTTTATTTTAATATGCAAGAATATTTTTAATAAATATTGTTTTATTATAGATGGATGGTAGACTCAAAAAAGTTATATAAAATTACATGCCACCAGGTTTCGGAAGATTTGTATCGTATGCTCTTATCACATCTGTTTGTGTCACAGATCCTCCTTCTTCTTGTGAAAATGCAAACCCATCTGTTGATTCAAAATTTCAAATTAATAATTATAAAAATCATCTCAACACATTTTATATAAAAGAAAGAAAAGAAATTTTTTTTTTTCATGCATTTACTAAGTAACCGATAGAAAAAAATTGAAAAAAAAAATTATTTAAAAATATTTTTGCACGTCGTAAAACGACGATAAGCATGTGTTTTGTGTAAATAGTTTTTCAAGTGTTAATTATAAAAATATACTGTAAGATAAATTAATTAATAAATGATAATTTCAATATTAGTTTTTTTTTTTTTTTCTCTTTTTACTTCTTTGAGTAAAGTGATTTAATAATTTTAATGATAAGAAAAAAAAAATATATATTTTGTAGATGAAATTAAATTATTAGATAAATCACACTTGAATTATCGTCATATTGACTTACGTGACAATTCCACATCGACATTGACTCTTGATGCAGCATTTGATTTTCTCGTAAAAACGCTTTTAACATTTTTAAGAAGTCTTGCAGTCTCGGTCAATCTGTAATTCGTGCATTGTGATTGATTTTCCATAAATTCAAGTGTCAAATTGCCATTTTAATTAAACACATTTTTCATATTTTTTTTTTTTATTTTTCTTTCTTCATGTGATGATCCAAATTACAATTAAATATATCTTCAGTCTTTTTCATTATTTTTTTTTGGCATTGTCAATTTGTCATTATTTTTCAATAAAAAACTACTTTCCATCAAGTTAATAATAAATAAAATAAAAATTCACAATACAAGCATATCAAAAACCATCCAATCATACAATAAAGCAAAAAAAAAAAAAAAAAATACATAAAATTAATAAAAATACATAAAATACATGAAAAATAAAAATTAACTAATTGTAAAAAATTTATGTTCAAGTAAATGTAAATGTTTATTGAATTGTAGTGAAAGCAAAAAGCCGTTGGGGTGTCGTATATCTACTGTGTCTAAATACTAATTATATTTTTATTAAAAATAATTTTTTTTTTTTATCTAACAGAGGGTACTTACACCTCGCAAGTTCGGCGATGGCATGCACAGGCCTGTACGGGTTACGTCTTTTAAAAAGTACCAAAATAAAAACATACATTAAATTCAATGAATTTTTACAATTATCAACTTTATGAAATTTTCAATATATTGCCAAAGTCATCTATGATTGTTTCGTAGTATTATTATTTTTTTTTTTTTAAATTTTTCTACTAAACTCTATTTTTTTTTCAACAAAAAAAAATTACTAAATTTACAAAAATTTAGCTGCTTGCTGGAATCAATATAAAACAATAAAAATATAAAATGGTGCAATAATAATTAATGCGTACAAATAAATATTGAAATTAAAATAATTATAAAAACATATTTAATAATTATACATAAAACAATATATTATAAATATAAATTATTGGAATGTGTATTTCTTTTTTTTTTTTCTCAACATTGTCATTTTGTTTAATGGTGATAAAAGTAAATGTTAATTTATATTTAATTAATAAATATTGAAAAAAATTATAGTAATACTCATGCACATTGCATTATTTATCACAAGTTCATTTTTGAATTAATTATTATCTAATGATTAATAAATGAATGAGAGGATGTGTCGAAAAAGAAAAAAAAAAAAAACTTCGTTAAAAAAATTTAAAAGTATATATTTTGTTTATTGAATAATGATTAGCTTAAAAATTTTAATGTGAAACTGTATCATTGAATGTTATGGAAGCACCTATATTATTTTTTTTCTATTTGTAAATGTTTTTATAGTGTTTTGTACTTGTAAAATCTCAGGAGCGACAGAGGGTTGTGTTTTATTTGTTTTTTTCTTTGATATATGTTTGTATTGTTTGTTTGTTTAATTGGTTTTCTACAGTATGGAATGATATTGAATTTTGTTGATTGTCACAGATGATTTATTACTCTGGATACCATGATCCACGTTGTGTTACAAAGTTCAATGGATTCATCCTGAAACTTCTTCGCCTGCTCGGAATTGCAAATGAACAACACCGGTTCAAACATTTCTTCAATACACTTGGTCTCCGTCGCCTGTTTATGATTTTATGATTTTACATTTTACATATACATTTTTTGTTTTATAATTTAAGTTTCAATTTCAGAATGAGCAAGTGATCGTATTTCCCCAGGACATGAAATAAACTCATTACTTTGCAATGATATATCACAAACACCAGGCATATTTCTAGCAAAAAAAAAGATGACAAAAATGATAAAAAAAATAAAAATAAAAATAAGCCATGCAAATTTAAAAATTAATAAATATCAACTAATTCACATAATATTGTGACAAAAAACAACAAAACATTGGTTGCAAATAAATTAATTCTATCTCTCAACAATTTACGATATTTCCCAGTATTATTTTTTTGTTTTTATAAATAAATTTTTCATTTGTTAAGTTTCATTAACATTGGAAAAAAACAAAAAAATAAAATGACAAAGTTAGTCATGAATAGAACAATACTGTAGTATTATTTTTAAAAAAATTATAAAAATTTTAAAAATAAAACTTACGAAGGTCTGTAGTCTTGATTACTAAATAAATCACTTGGATCTGATTTTCGTATTTCCTGTTCTCTTGCAGCTTCAGCCAATGATTTGAACATTGTATTTTTAATTCTGCATTAATAAAATAAATAAATAAACAATAATAAATGAATAAATAACAAAAATAAATAGTAAAGAAAATAAAAAACAACTTACACTTTGATTGTGACATCAATGAGTAATACAGCTGTTGGTATGAAAATTAATCCAAGCCAAAATACAGGTGATGAAAAGAGCATAATATCATTACCAGTCATAACAGCTCCAACACCAATAGTTGGCCAAAATCGACTGTAATTAAAATACAATAAATATAGTATAAATAATAATGAAACTTGATTAAAGTTTACTTGAATGAAATAAAAATATATACCTGTATATAATTATAAATAAAAACCAGAGTGCAATAGAACCCCAAGTAGCAAGATGTGTAACCCACGTCCATGAATTTGTAATGAGTCCAGCTTTACCACAAACAGTAACAACAACATATGTATAGACAAAATTTCCAAGAACAATATAACCACCATCACGTCCATTTTTCCATATAATATCATGTTCAAGCATAAACATTGATAGCCAGTATAATGCTGATGAATGAAGTAATGCATTTAATATCCACATCCAAAAAACTTGTATATCAAATGTTGTTCTATTTGAATTTCTAGCAGCATATAATCTTGGATGAGCAAGTAAAGTTTCAGCTGAACAAACTTTATCAAATAAACCCATAGCAAGTGGTGGTGCTGCTGTAAATACAACATTATAAAGACCAATTGACCATCTTTCAAATAAAATTTGTCCTGACCAACCAGAATATATTGCAAACCATAATTCAATAACATAAAGACATATATTTTTATAAAATGAATATAATATTAGCTTTGACATTCTACTATAATTCCATGAACCATGAACAAATAATAATCTTTTTAAATAACAAAATTGTGCTATTGAATAATCAGATGCACATGCTGCTTGTAAACCTTCAACACCAGATATACCAACACCAATATGTGCTTTTTGTATCATTGCAACATCATTTGCACCATCACCAATAGCAAGTGTAACAGCATTTGTATTTGTTGTAACTAAATCAACAACTTCAGCTTTTTGCATTGGTGATACACGACAGCATATAACTATTTTACATGATATACATAAATCTAAAAAATCACTTCTTAAATCATGTGATAATGCATATTTTAAACTGGTACCATCAATAACAAGACCAACATCATTTTGACAACGTAAATCTTGTCCAAATTCAGCACAATGTTGTACAATAACATCACGTGTTTTATCTAATGAATTTTCATTAATAATAATTAATGGCATTGTTTGTGTTATTAATTTACATGAATAACCAATATTAATTGCTGTTTCTTGTTTATCACCAGTTAATACCCATACATTAATATTTGCTTGTAATAATGCTTGTAATGTTTCTGGTACTTGATCCTGTAAATGATCTTCAATTGCTGTTGCACCAAGTAATATTAATTTATTTTCAATTAAATTAGCAGCTTCTTCAATTTTTAATTCACGATTTGTCATTGTTATTGATGCTTTATGATATATTTCTTTCCATGTTTCATAATGTCTTTCTTCTATATCAGCATATGCAAAACAAAGTGTACGTAAACCTTCACTAGCAAATAATTCAAGATGTTCAAGTGTTATTTGACGAAAATTATCATCATTATTATCAATATTTTCAAGTCTTTCATATATTATTGAATCAGCACCTTTACAATATAATTTAATTTTACCATCAGGTGTACGTACAATAACAGACATTCTTTTTCTAGCTGATGTAAATTCAATGACATTTAATATTTCATATCTTAAACGTTTATCAAGACCAATTATTTCAACATATGCTGGTGTTCTTGTATCAAATATATAACCAAATTTATGTGCACCATCAACAAGTGCACGTTCATCTGGTGATGCTGCATGATAAATAACATTACCATTAATTTTTTCTGGTATAACTGTATGACATACTGATAACATTACCATAAATTCATGTAATATTGATGCTGAATTAATGATTTTTTTATCTGTTGATTTTTTAGCATCATTTATATTTTTAACAAAATCACTAATATCATCATAATGAGCATGACTATTACCAGGTTGTGTTGGATCTGGTAAACTATATATTTTACCACCAATTGTACATCTTTTAAATTCCATAACATTTTTAGTTAATGTACCAGTTTTATCAGTAAATACATAATTAACAATACCTAATTCTTCATTAAGATTACTTGTTCTTGCCATTGCTGGTGTATCACTTTCAGCATGATACATTTCACTATCCATATTAATAAATGTTGCTTGTACAAAACGTACAACTTCAAGTGTAACTTGTAATGATATTGGTATTAAATTATTAAATAATATAATAAATGTTAATAAATTAAATAAAAAATTTGTTGTCATTGTTTTAGTTAAATCAACATACCAAAGACCATCACTATTTGCATTAATCCATACAACATTAAATATTGTTGATATTAAACAAAGTACTAATAATATAAAAAATAACATTAATACTTGTGTATTTGTGTGTCTATCAAGTGTTGATCTTTTAAGTGGTGCTGTTGTTGCATTATTTTGCATTAATTTTGTATCATGACCAGTATAAATAACAACACCAAATGCCCATTTTGTATTACGTAATATTGCACCACGTAATAATAATTGATCTGGACCTAATGCAACACTTTGTTTTTGTGTTTCACGCAACACACCATTAAATTCATATAAATGTTTATTTGGTGGTTCACATTGTATATTTGCATGAAAATTCATAAGTTCAGCTGTATCAAGTAATGTTACTGTTTCCGTATGTGCTTGACGAATTTTTAAATTTGTTTCACCATCTAAATTTGCTGTTTCAATAAATGATATACCCTGTGGTTCTGATGATGATAAAAGTATTAAATCTGCTGGGAAGAAATTATTATTGTGCACTTTTACAACATCACCAACACCAATTTGACGCCATTGTATCCACATCCATTTACCATCACGAAGTACTTCAACTTGTCGCATATTTATTTCATCATCAGCTCGATGTCTTTTGATATCTTCAATTATTTCTTTTAGAGCAGATACAGCAAGAATAAAAACTAGTGGCACCAATGTTGTGTAACGTCCAGTTGGCGATACACCATCAATTTGCTGATTTAAAAAATTAAAAAATACATCAATAATATTGTGATATTGTGTGGCTTTTAGAAAAAATATAAATAATTATAATTACCTGCATAAGTGCAACAAAAAGGAAGAAGCAATTGCTGTATCTTCGAAATTGCTCAAATAAAAATGATGGTATAAATGTTAAAATAGTGTACTTTGCTGTTGTTATATGATTATTTTTATACTTGGCAGGTTGTTGTGGTGCGTTTACAAATATTACTCTCTCTTCAAGATCTTCTGGTTGAACAGGATGTCCATCACTATTTTGAGAACCACCATTTTCTGATCTATCAACTAAAAAATAATTAAAATAATTTATATATAAATTGTATAATTTTTTTTTACAACGTATTATTTTATAAATTATTAAACGTATTGATTTTTTTATATTTTTATACATCATATTGATGCTCAGTTATCAACAACATTCTGAAGTTAAACTATATTCTAAAAATAAACAAAAAAAAAGGAAAGATAATTTTATTTTAAAATGTTATTATGACGACAGAATTAATAATAAATAATTCAATAAATCAATCGATTGTGCTTGTATAGAAATAAATTTTTATTCTTGAATAATTTTCGATAATATCAAACCAATGTTAATGACCTGCTGTTAAATGACAATGAAATATTCATTGCCACATCAACTACGTCAATTCCTTGAAAAATACTATTTATTATTGGTTAAAAAAATTATTGTTTAAACAAACATTATCATAGAAAAAAAAAGCAAATTTTAAAAGTCAATTTTATGCATGATTTACAATTTAAGTTCATGATTAACAATAAAATCAATTGCAATGACAAAAAATAAATTCAATTTTGTATTCATCTAGTTTACTTGTGGCTGCTGATTATTGCATAAATGTTTTTTTAATTATAACAAATAATAATAGCAAAATAATAAAATGGCACCAACATATGTTATAACATTTAAACGACTTGTTGATGAATTACATGTCTGCCAGTTGAAGAATTTATAAATCTTGACATATCATAAATAGATCAATATTACTGTAAATAAATTTATTTATTTTTATTTATTTAAACTTACGATTATGTCCATATAAATACGCATTACAACGGGATCTGAGTGCATCAAATCGTCGCAAAATTCTCTCTCGTACAATATCCATGATTAATTTTTAATTTTCAACTAGTATTTACTTGTTTTAATATTAATTTTTTAACATAAATTTGAAAGATAGTTTATCACATCACAGCAGTTCATTTAGTCGTTGACATTATACATGTCTCACTGCTCCAAAAATTATCTTTTTTTTTTTTTACTGATTTCATTGGTATCACAAAACCAAAAAATAAAAAATAAAAAATAAAAATATATAAGTAACTGATAAATAATTTTTTTAAATTAATATTAAAATATTTTATTTATTCATTTAATATTTTATAGTTATTTTGTTGTATTCAAAATAAATTAATTAAATATTTTGTTTACAGAAAAATAGGTCGAGTAAAAAGATATATTGATTATTAATTATTTAAAGGGCTTCATTAAAATATGGAAATCTTTGAAATGCTAGTGATTTGGATGGATGAACACAAGACAATTCTGATATTTATTTATTTCTACTTTTACATATTGAATTGATAATAAATAAAGACCAAAAAAAAAATAAATAAATAAATAATATCAACAAATAATTCAAAATAAAAAAAAACTGGCAATAATTATTTTGTAAAATATATTTAATTATTTAAAGTAGAAACTTTTGAATTATTTTCAATTAAAAAACAACTACATGAATATTTAATTTTAAAAAATTAGATCAAATTGCCTGTTGTGCACTTTTATATGTTATAATTTATTTTTTCAATAATCCAACTTTATGATGATCATGTTCATTAATCATTTAATTGCCACGCCCATTTTCCAGAATCAAAAATAAAAAAAAGCTTCAATAAATTGTAAAATAAATAAATAAAAAATGAAAAATTGTTTTGGAAATTTATTTATGCTTTTAATTAATTTTTTTTTTTATTATCAAAATGGTAATGATTATTGTTATCAACGCGCAATCGTGTAACATTTATTGTACATCTGGAACGACTCAATAGTCTGACACAATAATAATTGTTAATAAAAAATTAAACAATTCATTGATTTGGATATATAACAAATGAGTTTATTAGCAAATTGAAAAATTTATTTACTCAATCGATCCCCCAGGGGTTTCTTCAATTAATTAATATTATTGAATTTTATTTTTTTATTCACCGGGTCGGATATATTTATAAAACAGTATTGTTTATTGTTATTAAATTAAATGATAATAAACAATCTACTATTAAATTACGTTTTGTTTTTTAATTTTAATTCTGGAGCAAACGAAACGTGAAAAAAAAAACGATAAATGTTATTGTTTTTATGCTACCGGTTAGCCTTGAAAATAAATAAATAAAAACTATTGTTTATTTGTTTATATACATAGTAAAAATGATTATCACTTTTCATAAAATATAAACACGTCACATGATTCTCAACCTGTTGAGTTTATCCGGCTAATTTTTATAGATTTTTATCAAAATAAATAACAAAAAAAAATTAATCAATTATTAATTTTTGTTTCTTTTAATTGTTATTAAAAATAGAAAAATTAATTTGTATTTATAAAAAAATTTAGCAATTATGTACTTGTTATTATTGTTTAATGAAAATAATTAAAAAAAAAAAAATTTCACTGAATCAAGAACAGCTATTTATGCAAGTTTATGAGTATTTTTTTTTTTTAAATGAAAAAAAAATTATTGTTAAGATAATCCAAGTATTGAATTAAACAAAATAAATTATTTAAATTTTTTAATAATTAATACTCAATAATTAATTCACAGCAGTAGATATTTGTCTATTTTTTTTTGTTTTATCGTTCGAAAAACAGAGGAATAAAAAAAATATAATACTTGTTAACTGCTAAAATGTAAAATAAAATATTTAAAATAACACGATTTTTTTTTTAATTTCACTGGTGATTGATATACATATAAACTACAACAACTGTTGATGACTGATTTGACATGTAGTCACGTCAAAATGTGCTGCCATTTTGTCTAAATTCCAAATGCGTAACAGACAAGTTTTACAACACGTATATAGTAAACAATTATAAATAAATAAAATAAAGACAGTTTAATACAAGCTTACAGATGTTAAACAAGGATGACAAAACAATTGTCACGTGACATCTGCGCACGTGCATCTTTAGCCTGGTGTAGCCGGTGTAAAAGGAAAACCGAATAACAACGAGGATAACCGAGCTGACATTTTCTTTGACCCGCGGGAAAATATAAATAAACAATTGAAAAATTTTTAATAATATAAATCTTTTTTAAATAAATTTTACACATAAATAATTAATAATAAATTAAAAAATGTATTATAATTAATTTTTATTTTTTTTATTTCAATAAAAATGATCTGATTAATGTCACGCGATGAATTGATGTATTTAAAAAAAAAAATATTTATTGAATATGTGAATGTAAGTCTAGCTGGTCAAGGACGAATTGATGTACAGTTATTTGCTATATTTGCACCTGCTCATTTTATTTTTTTTTCCATGAATGCATATTTTGTTTTAAAAATTAATATCGATTCAATGATAAAGATACAATCCACACCTTTATATATTTTAAATAAAATATATAAAATTTAAGATTGAAACTTGTACGATAGTTAACACAAGTCTTCATTTATTAAAAATTTAATTAAATTTTACAAAAGACTTATTCATCGAGCACATAATAATATTATTTTAAATTATTTATTATCAAAGTATGGCTTTTAATTTTTATTTTTATTTTTTGTCAAGTTATTTATTATATTTTCTTAAACTTTTCATTTTTTCTTGAATGTTTTTTCTTTCTGAATATGAAGGAAAATAATAGTTCCAATTGAAAAAATTTCAACAGTTTTAATTATTTTTTAAACAAAAAAATAGATAAAAAAATAACAAAGTAAATTTGTGATTATAATTTATAAATATAATTTGTTTGTTTAAAATAATCTGATGATAATTATAAATAAATATGAAAAAATAAAAACAAACCTGTTATTTCAGATTCTTGAAGTTCAATGTGCTCTCTTGTTTTACGTCGTCTATTAATAATTGAACCAACTTGTTGACCAATGCTGTCAATATTATCAATAGTACCTAAATCAATTTGACTACCAACAATATATGGACCAGTTGTTTCAATTGTTCCATTAGTCGTTACATTATGATTGACATTTGTTGGTGTACCATCCATATGAGGTATTGATGATAAATCTGGTGGTGTGAATGGACGAAGTGGCTCTTGTGTTGAAATCCGGGGGTTTCCCCGGCACAAATTTGGCTGCATCTGTTCTGTCGGTATCTATAATATCAAAAAAATTTATATCTTTATTTATTTTAAATTATTAAAACAAGATCACAACAAGACACTATGAAAAAAAATTTAATTTGTATATTCCTGAATTATTAACAACTGATGTTATTCAGTTATCTCAACACAAAGAATTCCAAACAAACACATGATTGATTATTCTTATCTTTGTTTGCTTGAAATATTTATTTATCGATTTTTAAATTACATTTGTTTAATAACAATGACTGCATATATAAAATGATAAAAAAAAATTAAAATTTTGACTCATAGATTGTATCAATAATTGCTATTTGATTATGATGAAAAAAAATTATCGAGTTATTAGATAATATTTTTATATATTATTAACATTTTGCAACATAAATGACATATTATTGTGCTGAAATATCCGTTGATATTACAGGAAAGACTATTGTTGTTTAAATGCGTGTCTCGAGTATCAGTGCATATAGACCGAGTCTACGTGATGATTCTATACCAGTAATAACGCGTATTTCATTTGTATATAATCCCTTATGTAATAAAGGCGTGACAATATGTATATTCAACACATATACACATCATTATCCTCAACTCAATCCGGCATATTTTACACACTCAACAAACTTTTTCACATAAATAGAAGGAAAAAAAAAAACCAATAAGTTTTTATCAATTCTTGATGAATCATACAATATATTTTTGGTAAAAAATAAAAATTTAGTTGATTATATAAATAATAAAAAATGGTGGAATAAAAAAAAATTAATGATAATAAAATATAAGTTGAAAAATAAAATTAATAATAAACAATCAAATGACTAATATTATATTGTTGAAAAAAAATGTTTTTTCATTATTTTTAATATTAAAAAAAAAAACAAATAAAAAAATTATATAAATTATAAATTTTATTTGTTAAATTATTAACACGCTTGTTGTTTGTGGTGGAAAAAAAAAAAAATTCGTAAATAATAATTAGAATATATATAGACGCAGTAAAACACGTGGGTTTTTTTTATTTTATGTTTGTACGAAGAAGAAAAAAAATTGTGTTGATTATTACCTGAAAAATTGAGGTAATAAAATTCAAGTACGTTCACTAAGCACAGTATTTTATTATTTCAACTTTATATTATTTTACTATAATAAAATCACAAATGACATTGCGTGTTCACTCATCAAGAACTAATTTTTTTTTAGAAATAACTTAATGACACACTGATAGACCACGTAGGTATATTTTTTTTTTTTTTTTTTCTCTAAATAAATCTAGTTATCAAACTCCTGATAACAGTTTTTTTTTTTTCACAAAAAAATAATAAATTTCCCTGAGTTATTAAATTTTTAAAAAACATGTGACTGATAGTTATTATAAAAATGAAAATAAAATTTTAAAAAATGTATACTTGTTACTTACAACAATCATACGAATACTTTGTTTTTTTTTGTAGATAATTTTTGCCTTATTAATATCCAGTTTGAACTATTTATAAATTCACTTGATTTAAACATTTTATATTTTTCTGTTATTCACTCTATTTATAATTTCATTTAATATCATTTTAACAACAAAAAAAGAGAATAATTAATTTAAAACAAATTTTATTATTTTTATAAAAATTTTAATGATTATTTTTTATAGGTAAAAATTTTATTATCAAATTTCAAAGGCACTTATTGATGAAGTAACAACACAATAGTAAAAAGTATCCAACTTCATAGCGGTTTTTTTTTTCTTTATATTTTTTCTTGTCGGGGCATTAAAATACAACTTGTAACAGAAAAATTGTTGATATTTGTGATGGCCTTCCTCGTGTTTGTTAATGCATGATTATTTTAATTTAAACTCCCACGTTGAAAAATTGTATTTTTTTCTTATTTCTCGTACTACTATTAATGATAATACTAAACAACAATTACTATTATTATTATTATTGTATCAATAATCAGCGTTCAATGAAAAAATAAAAAAATAAAAAAAATATATAACGAGTTAAAATATGAATAAAAAAATTATTATTTATTTGATTATTTGAATAAATAATAATAATAATATAAATAAATATTTTTCATAGACTTGTTGATATTTTTATTAAGATAAAATTTATTTTTTTATTTAATTTTTTTCAGCTAAAACTTTGAGAAAAAATAAATCAAATTGTTGTGAATAAATTAAATAAATATCACTGATAAAAGATAAATATTATTGTGAATAATAATAATAGAAAATAAACTGCCGAAAATATACGCAACAAATCGAAAACTTGTGATTCGAAATATTCTGGTATGGTAGTGCACAAACTTAACTATCTGGTTGACTATCTGTTACCTTCTCTATTGCTGACATACACGCGCTTCATGAAACTTGCTCCTTTTTACCCCACTTTTTATCATTTATATATATGTGCAATATAAACATAAACATATACACATATACATTCACACAACGAGTTAACAAGTTTATGTATTTTTCATGTATACACATAATTTTACCTGGAATCTGCCCTTTTGCAATTGGAGGGTATTGCATTATCTCTCTCGCTAGGCACACCCTATTTTTTTAATATTTTTTTCATCCCTTATTTTTATCTATTTACAGATACAACTCCCTATTTATATATAATATTAATTTTTTTTTCATTTTTAAACTTCCGTGACAGAAATAAAGGTCGAATGAAAATAAATATTGAAAATAATTATCTAGTTTTATAAAATTTATCATTTATTTTTCATGGAAATTATTAGACATTAATTGATTTATATAATTATTTTCTGTTTGATTAATTTAAATGTAAAAAATAAATTTTCTTCATTAAAATTAACATTGCTTTCTAATAATAATTTTTATTAGTTTTTTTTTATGAATTTTAATTTATTTATTTTAAAATAATTTAAAGTAAAGTTTTGCGAGTTTGATATTAAAAAGTTGTAAAAAATATGAAAATAATAATTATTATGAGCAAGAACTAATTGAAAATTGTTTTAGAAAAATTTAGATAAAAAATTTTTAACAACATCAGTATGTGATTAAAAAAGTTTTGCTATATATATAATTTCAAAACAATTATTTATAATTGTTATTTAATATTTTTTATTTAAAAATATAAAAGTTTGAGGTTAACACCTACAGATGAAAATTAATGAAAAAAAAAAAATAATTGAAGTATAAAAAAAAGGATTTGATTTGTTACGTTGGCGGCAAAGTCATAAAATTAAGACACTTTGTAATGTGTCACTTTTGCCAACGTTCTTGTCGAGTTAATAATGCTTGTTTTTATTGTCAAGCTCAAGTCGTTATTACGACATATAAAGTGTATGAAAAATATATATCAATTAACCACAGAATTAAAATAATTTATATAATGGAAAAAAAAGAATGGAAAAATTTTATTTTTAATTTGGAGAGTATTTTATCTTTTAGAGGCATCATAAATAAATAATCAATACCATTTTTATTGTTGATGACATCTTATCAAAACAACATCAGCTATAAAACACACCTATTTTTTTTTATTTATATTTTTTTTTAACATATTATAATATTTAATTATTATTTTCTTGATCTTGAATTTATTATTTGCTAGATTGAAAAAATTTTAAAACCTCAATTTGTATGAAAAATAAATAGCCACACCTGGAATTTTTGAGTTGAGATTTTATCTTTTATTATAAATTTTATTGCGACAAAAAAAATAGTCATTTAAAAAAAATTAAATCTGAAATTGGTTCATGCAAATAAAAAATAAAATAATAAAGCTTCTTTTATATTATTTTCCGAGAAATGAAACAAGGCTAATTATTTTTCGGTGAAAAAAATTTTGCAGAATATTTATTGAATATTTAATAAATAAAAAAATATATTTAAAAAAATTTTTAATTAATATAATTAAAATTATTAATTTTTTATTTATTTATTTATAATTAACGAAACATTAATTACCTCAGCAAAACAAATTAATATTTTGGCAAAACAGTAATGATATTTTCCTTTTGAAGGAAATTATTTAAATGTCAAAAGTCAATTGAATGACAATGACTTTTATTTCAAGCCACGACATTTAAAAATATCATATGATTTACATGAAAATTTTTTTCCTAAAAGGTCGCTGTCCGATAAAAAAAATATTTATCCTCAATAATGAAATTACTCACTTGAATATTGAATAGTAATACTTGAGAAAAATTTATAGCCCGTTTATAAACTATAATTTTTAATTTTATAAAAAAAAAAATTCATATAACATTCGAATAAGACAAAAATATTTCAACGAATCGAAAATTTAATTTTCATATAGAAAAACAGTTTGTAAATGAAATGGAAGAAGGAAAAATTCTATTAATCTATTATCGAGTAATAAGAAAAAAAAAATACATTATATCTAAGTATAATAAATCGGCAAAACACCAGGAAATATATAACGTGTTATAGAAAAATAAAAATTTAAAAAAAAATAAAGATTGATGGGGTAAAAAGTCATTTCCTGAAGTTGATTTTTTTATACTAGTAAATTTAGGGTGAAAAAATATACACACCTATTTTTTTTTTTGTTTCGAATATAGGGTAAATTGAGTTTAAGTTTTTCCTGAGGAGACTGACACACCCATGACATTTTATTCTACTTTGTTATTCGTCTGACTAAAACGCAATGAAGAGTGAAGACTATATGCGGCTCTCGTCAGTCGTCTCTCAATAATTTTGTCACGCTCATTTGTACTTTTGTGATGAAAAAATAAATATAAAAACAAAATAAAAATATCAATTAAATATTTATCAATGTGACAAATTATTTATAAATAAAAAATAAATTTATTTTGTAATTAAATTAAATGAATAATTAAATTTTCGCTTTGTTAATTAATTTAAAAATTTTATTTAATTTTTAGAAAGAATTATATTCTTTTTGTAGGCTTGCAAATTTTTTCTTTAAATTTGCTTTTTTTTTATTTTTTACAAATATAATTTTAAATGTTTAATACCATGAATACAAAGTTAAAAATAAAAACGAATTGCGAAAGTGTAACGGTGGATGACGACGACTCTGTTAGGTTTGTTATAAAAATAAAATTTACGATCTAGTATGCGAGACAAATGTTATTATCTGCAATGAAATTTAAATTTCAAAATAAAAATTGCAAATAATGTTTTTATAATTAAAAATATATATAAATAAATATATGAGTATTAAAATTATAACACTGTTTAAAGTTTATGAATAAAATTGAATTAATTACGTTAATTTTTTTGATTGTCAGTTGACTTTTTTAGCTTATTCAAAATTTATTCATCATTATCACGCAATAGTCAAGTTTATAAAATAAAAATAAGCTCAATTAAGCTTTTTTTTTTTACAACAGCACATTCATTTAATTTACAAATAGATTTTCAGTGTTTGTCTTTAAGTAAATAAATTATTCAACAACTAAATATAAAAAAAAATTGTCAAGTAAATAATAAATATCGAATAAAAAAATTTTTTCATTAATGAAAAAGTTTACTAAATAAAATATAAGTTTAAAAATAACTTACAAATTTAATAATAAATAATTTAAAGAACCAAAACAAAAAGAAAAAATAATTTTTAACGAGCTCGTTATTTTCTATTTTATTATTCCCTTTTTTTTTTTTTTCCTGGCAGAAATAAAAATAGCAAAATGTTGATTTAAAAAAAAAATTTGAAACCATATAAATACAATTACATAGATATTATTCCATGTAAAAAAAAAATAATATTCATGTAGCAAATCAGTGGTACACTCGTTCATATACCATGGAAAAATATTCGACATGCAATGATATTGATTTATAATTATTTTTATTTTTAAAATATTAAATTCAATAACAAAATTATAAATAATTCAACATCAAAATAACAGTACACATATCTTCATTTAAATTCATTAAAAATATTTAATTTAAAATTGAATTAAGTTCTTGCAAAAAAAAAGAAAACAACCTTTAATTATTCCAACTATAAAAAAAAAAAAAATTGAAATTGAAATTAAACACAATAACAATAAAAAATAACACACGACTATTATTAATAAAAAATAAATCAAAATCAATTTGCCTTTTTTTTTAAGTAATTGTAAATGAAAAAAAATATTTACTCCAAGTAAAATTATGAAATCAAGTATATAATATCATACCAAAAATAAATAAACAAATAGTCTATATTTAATTTGACAATATTTATTAAATTCAGATGTTGGAATGTAGACATTAGACACACATATTTATACAATAATAGAATGAAATATTGTTAAGTTGATTCCACTTTGTCATTCAACCAAGAAAATCTAAATTCAGTCAACATCAAACTATAGCCACTGCAGTTGTAAATAATCAAACATACGACCGAGTTTTTTTTTATTTTTTATTATTATTATTTTTAATTTTCTATAATAAATTAACAAATAAATTTGGCTATTATTTAAGAATTAATTTTAATAAAAGGTTTTTTAAATTTACTGT
Source organism: Aphidius gifuensis (assembly GCF_014905175.1). Lineage (NCBI taxonomy): Eukaryota > Metazoa > Arthropoda > Insecta > Hymenoptera > Braconidae > Aphidius > Aphidius gifuensis. The sequence continues at coordinate 3,813,760 of NC_057793.1, forward strand.
TGTGCAATTTTAAAAGTCTACTATTTTTATTTATATTTTTTTTTGTTAGAAAAAAAATATACGAAATAAACTTTGGTTTAGTGTTACAAAATACGACACATTAAAAACATCACCCTCATACTCAATTACAATGTATTCATCCCTTATTCGAATTACCGGAAATTTACACATGTCACAATGAAAATCGATACAATATATAGACATTAATGACATAATTTGTCTCGTAAAAATAAAGCAAAAAAATAAATAAACAAACAAAACGAAATTTATTTTCTTTTAGTTATATATTAAAAAAGTAGTTGAAATCTAACCTTAAAAATAATATAAATAAATAGAAATAATACGAATGAAAATAATTGAATAATAATTAAAAATTTTAACTTTATAAATTTTTAATAATATAGTAAATAAATAAAAATTAATTAATATTTATAACTCACCGTGATTCAGTCTTTTTGGAGCATAACAAGTTGACATCTCAAATAATTTATAAATGTCATATGACAAATAAATAATTGTAAAATAATATATTACAGTATTAAAGTACACTTTTTCACTAAAAAAAAAATTTTTTTTTCACTTTGTTTCTATTCTAAAATAAAAAACTATAAATGTTGAATAAAAAAATATTTTAACTGACAATGAAAACACAATAAACACTTGCTCTAAATTGTTTTTTCTTTTTTTTTTTTTTCTATATAAAATTAGGTCAAATACCCAGACATTAAATTGTTTATAAACTTGCTATTCTTGTTGTAACTAGTTTTAACAATCCAACATAAACAGATACCTCAAAATTTATCACAAAATATAACAATGTTTCATCGAGATAATAAAAAATAATCACAAAAATATAAACTACACATTTTTACCAATTTCCCGCTTTTTTATATTACAAAATAATAACAATAATAGTGAATATTATTTTGTAATTAAATTGTTTATAATTTTCATTGAATAGTATTTTTATTTTTTTTATTATTTAATAATTTATTTAACTTTATTTGACAATCCATTTGTGGAACTTGAAAACACTGAATAATGTTATGAATTGTTTTCGAAATATGGAGTATCTTTGTTGGTGGTGTGTTTATTTATTTATTTATTTTTTCGATTGAAAAAAAAAAATATGCCAATAATTGCAAAATTGCATTGAGCGACATCTAACGTACTTGCGAAATATAAATTCAATGGCGGTTAAAAAAATTTTAATTTGAAAAATTTGCTAATAATTTAAAAAATAATAAAAACATTTTTAAAAAATTATGGAAATAGTTTAGGGTTAAATAAATAATTCAATAATTTATTTGTATAATTTTTTTTTTTTCTTTAATTATCATTAATCAACTATAACTAACAAAGCATTTTTTTTCATTTTTTTTTATAATTTTGTTGTCATTTTTCAGGACGAAGGCACAAAGTGATTTTCGTTTTTTTTTTAAATTATTTTTTAATGTTTTTTTCTTTTAATCAAACTTTGTAGATTTTTCTTTTTTTCTTTGCATTAATTTAGGCATTGTTTTCAGTGGCTATAATGAAATGATTCATCAATTAATTTGTTCAAAAATAATATGCATATTATAATGTAATGCATTATTTGTTATTGCGAATTTTCATCTTTCATTCTAAAAAATATTCAGTGTATCTATGTACACAACACATGTATGCATAGATATTTTATTTATATATATTTATTTATTTATAATTATGTTCATGTAACCTGATAATATTTACAAACTTATTTACAAAATAACGCTTAACTATTTTAATTGTTTTATTTTTTTTTCTTTATTTTTCTCGTTCTCATGATCGTTTATTAATTTTTAGAATATTTTTGTATTATTATCATCATTATTATTTTAATTATTCGAGCTTGAACAGAAATTTACAATTATTGTAAAAAAAAAAAAAATTTAAAAACAAAAATTACACTTATTTAAATTTAATTTTTTAAAATTGTAATATTCATTGTTTATAATTTTTTATCACATCGACGTAATTAACAATAATTTAATTTATTACATCAAGGCACTAGTTTACTAATTTTTCATAAAAAAAAGGCACTTGTATTTTAAAATTAAAAAAAAATATCCATTGATCCTTTTTTTCGATTAAAAATAAAATCATTCTGTCAAGCTCAAAAATTTTATACACTCAGTATTGATAAATAAATGAAAAATTGTTGGAGCAAAGAAAAAAAAAAAAGGTTTTCAAAAATGTATGATGAACAGCTGTAAATTCATCATATTATTTATAAAAAAATTGCAGACCAGCTGCTCGGTGGGTAGTGCATCCCAAGGCAGTACTAATTTTCACAGCAGAAAAATTTAATTTAAAAAAAAAAAAATGATACGAGAACGGAAAAACTGAATGCAATAAAAAAAAAAAAGACTGGTATCAATAATATAATCGTTAATAATAGTAATAATAATAATAGCAATAATAATATTATTAATAATAAAAAGAATAATAATAAAAAATAGTAATAGTAATAATAATAATAATAATAAAAAATAATTAAATAATTTTATGAATGACATTGTTTGTTGGAATTAAATAATTTATGGTATATATTTACAAATGTATTTTATCATTATTATTATTATCAGTATTATTATTATTAATTTAATAAATTTCTAAACTTCAACACCAAGTACTCGATCGACAACATACTCGTATCTTTTAGGCTCACCATTATTTGTATCATCATCAATTGTTTCTTCAACTTCACGTATTGTTTTACTAACATCTGTATTACTTGTTGTATTATTTATAATTGTTGTTATACCAGTTGTATTTGTACGATTTAATTTATGAATTATACTATTTTCATTACGTAAATTAATTAATTCAGTATTATTTGAATTATCTTTGACAGTGTGTTGACGATGATAATTATGACCAGAAGTACTTGGTTCAGATGAATGACGTCTATGATGACATGTCAATTGTTCTGAATTATTTTCATCAATTGGTAAAATTGGTACTTTCATATTAACACGTGTAAAGAAAGCCATTTTTTCTCTGTAAATAAATATATAAATAAATTAATAAATTAATAAAATTTTAAATAAATTATATAAATGATTAAAAAATAAATGTAATTTAATTCTTACTTGAATGAAATAATATCAGGTTTTCCTTTTCCAGCTTTTGTTTTACGAAGTTTATAAATTTCTTTTGATGTTTTTTTGAGCATTTTTTCAACTCTTTTATCTTCAGCACTTTTACCATTTTTTTCACTTTCAGCTTGTGCAATAAGTGATTGAAATTTATTATCTTCAAGTAGCCAATTTGTAATTTCTGTATCACCATTTTCACGTGCTTGTTCTAATCGTAATTTTAAATTACGTAATCTATTTAATTCTTCTTGAAGATTACTTAATCTAGCATGTTGAGCTTGAAGATCAAGTTCTAAATCAAGTGATGTTCTAGCTGTTTGTGGTAAATGAGTTGATGATTTTTTTGATACTGTTTTACAGCTTAATGCTGATGATGGTCTTCGCCAACGTAATGAACGTCTTTCAATTGAATTTCTTTGAAATGGACCACCACGACGATAAAGTGGCATACTACTGTCACTATCACTACGATTTAATCTACATATATAATGATTTCTATTAACAGCTGCACTTGGTGAAAATGTTTGACTTCTTTTAATGACTATTGAATTTTTATCATCATAAACACCACCAGGCATAACACCAGCTGCTGATAATTTTCTATGTTTTCCTTGTTCAGGTATAAATGTACATTCAGTATTTGTTTCTTTATCTTCTGTTTTATTAGGTTTTTCATTTGTTTCAATTTCTTCTTCTTCCTCTTCATGCTCAAGTACATCTTCAAGTACATTTTCTTCAACCATAAATTCAACAAGAATACCTTCTTCATCACTGTCATCACTTCCACTATCACTATCATGCTCTTCATCTTCTTCCTCTGGACTACCAAGACAATTTGCAAGTTCTTCAAGTCTCAATGATACAGCTGTTTGTAATTCATCACATCCTTGATTTCTAGTTAATGTTGATGTTTGAGAACTAATTATTGTACTTTCATCACTACTTTCCTCTTTGGTGTTTTGTGATTGACGATAAACAGATATATCTGATTCTTGCTTATCATGTCTTGTTTGTTTGGAAGAGATAGAACTTGTACTTCCACTTGCATTATCAGTTGTTGATGGTTGCATAAAGTGGAATGATAATAAATTATACCATTTAATACTTGGAGACTCTGGACTAAAATCTGCAAGTGAGACTTGGGCTGAACCCTGTAATAAAAAAATTAATATATATTAATTAATAATTTATCAATATTTATCAATTATTATTATTAATTTAAATAATTAATAAAAATTTAACTAACCAAGCACTCCTCAGATTCTCCATTTGAACACCAAACATTGACCTGCAATGTTTTTGTATAGAGTTTATTAAGTGGAACAGCAATTGGAAATGTCTCGCCAAATACTGGTTTGTCTAAATCAGTTACAGCTTTTGTACAGCACATGTGATTTATTGGTGGTTGCATTGGTAATAATGCTGCTTTGATATATCTAAAATAAATAATAAAAAATTATTAATATTATTATTTTATCAAGTAATATGTCTACATGTCTAAATGATAAATATTATTTGTATATATACATAAAAGAAATTATTAATGTAATGATTTTATAATATTATAATCTTGCTTTATACGCTAGTCAATTAAATTATCATCTTGAAAATACAGTAGCATATTAAAATGATCAACTTATCATATTTATATCTTGTGATTATTTTTATTTTCATTTAAATATAATTATTATTTTTTTCATGCTTATAATTTTTAATTTTATTATTAATGGTGAGTTTTGTTTTTTTTTTTTTATCATTATAAAATAATAAAATGGTCATTTTTTTATTGTAAACTATGAATTTATATTTTATATTTTCAATTACGAAATTTATGATCAGCTTATACAATTATCAACGACGACGAATTCTTTGTGCGCGCCATCAACCAACGGAATTGGCGATAATCATTGCATAACGGCGTTTTAACGCAAGCATATATATACAGAAGCCCTGGTCATTGATCCAAAGAGTATGGCTGTTGCTTTTGACTTGAAAATATATACAGAGTCAAGATACTCTTTGAGTTGTCTAACCATCCCTACCAACAATTTATTTCTGCACGCTTGCCAGTCAGAAAGATTTCATAATTACATTCCAATCTTTCTCGGCTGATCTTTTTGACTGTTGTATATATAGTTACATTTGTTGAAGGGGAAATCAAGAAGAATTTTACGACTCATCATCTTGGCTGGAATTTTTTTAATTTTTTTTTTTCCTTCTTCTTTTTATTTTACTGTAAAACTTTGCCGTAAAAATTCTACTTATACTAAGATTCGTATAGAAAAAGCTGATGTCATGGTTTTATTTCAGCTGATAAATTATTATTTTTTGTATTTAATATTTGAGTAGTTTTTTTTTTTTTTTTAAATTAAAATTATTATTATTATTATTTATCTTTTTTTTTTTTTTACATTGAGCAATTAGTCAACTGTGATATTAATTGTTGAAGTGATTTCCTAGTGTATATTCAAGTTTTTTTTTTTTCTATTTTTGGTAACTAATTTTAATAATTGCGAAATATTTCTATGATATTTGTTCATGCAAGATTTTTATAAGAAAAAAAAAACGAGTCTGTCAACATCGTGATGACCATGATACGAGATTTATTTAATTCGTTTTTTAAACCAACATGGAATTCTATTTTTGACCTGGCCTGTTTAACTGGGTTCCGAAATCCATTAACAAAAAAAAAAAAAACTTTCAACTAAGCAAAAGGCAACTTTATTTTTATTCATAATTAAATTATTAAATAATTTAAAAAAATTACTTACACTCGTGTATTTGCAGGTATAAAAAGTGCAGCTAAATTTCTTGCTCTTTCAATGCCAGTATGTAAAAGACCATCAGTCACTGAATATCTAAATGAAAAATAAAAATAATATTTAATAAATTTTATGATAATAATTAAAAAAAAAAAGAATTAAATAATATTTACCTTAATTTAATTTGCACTTGTGCTGTTTCTAAATTAATTTCACCAAAAGCAAGTGGATCAATATTTTTTAAACCAGATAATTTACGTCTATTTGAAGCTTCAAAAACACCTGAATCACCAGCAACACTTTCATCAGAAACAGCTGCTGATACAGATCTTGTATTTGTTCCAGAACTACTTGCTCTTGATCTACTACCAATAATTGGTGGTGTTTCACTTATTGGTGATAGTGGTGGTTCTTGTGGCAATGGTAGTGCTGGCCTGCCAAGACCACTACCTTGTGACATATTACCAGATTGCATTTCTAATGGTGGTTGTTGACTATGTTTAAGATGTTCATTACTTGCTGTTATTTGTTCTTGTATTGTTTGTTGATTTAAACGAAGTTCAGCAAGTCTATCCTCAAGATGATTTCGTTCTAAATGGTGTGATGTTGCTGGACCAAGTAATCTTTGTTGTTGTTGTTGTAGTGGAGATGGTTGTTGTTGATGTTGATGTAGCTGTTGAGATTGATGTTGTTGTTGTTGTTGCTGCTGCTGTTGTTGCTGCTGACGTCTTTGTTGTTCAACATGTTCATAAGCTGGAGGTGGTGCCATTGGTGCATTTTCATAAAGTGGTGATATAGGTGGACTAACACTTGATAAACTTGATCTTGGTGATAAACTTGGTTGTGATCTACCTGGTGATGGAGTACTCAATATACCAAGATGATTATCTGAATGACGAAGTAATTTTTCAACTCTTCTATGAAGATCAACCATATCAACTGTACGTTCTTGTTGTACTAAACCTAAACACTGTGGTCCACCATAAATATCAGTAAAACTTAAACCAGAACTTAAACTTCCTTTACTACTTGTTGTACTTAAACTTCCTAAACTTGAACTACTACTAACAGATAATGTACTTGCACTTAAACTTTTTAATTGACTTTCTAACATTGTCATTGATCTAAATGCATCACTTAATTGTTGTGTTAATGCACGTTTTTCTTCATGTAAACGTACTCTAACTGTTATTGTTTTATTTGATAGCTGTAATGCATTTGTTAAATCTTGTTCAAGTCTATTTATTTCAGTTTGTATTTTATTCATTTCTTGTTCAGTTCTTGTTGATGGTGTTATACTACGTAATTCTTTTAATAATTGTTCTTTTTCTTGAAATAATAATAATTTATCTTTATCACTTTCTGATTCACCTGGTATAACTTTTTCTTCAATATCAGCAAGTCTTTGTTGTACAATTTGTATTCTTTTACGTGCTTCATCATATTGTAATCTCATTCTAGCCATTTCAGCTAATCTTGTACCAATTGGTACAATTTCTTCAAGTAAATCAGTTTGTGATGCTGTACTTAATTTTTCATTTGGTAAACTTAATGTACTTGCATCTGGACTACCTTCATAATTTTGAATTCTTGTTAAATCATCTTTTAATTGTACAACTGATTGCATTATTTCAGCTTTTTCTTTTTCACCAGACATTAATGATTTTTGTATATTTCTTAGTTCTGTCATTATTGCTTGTGCTTCAGTTATATTATAACAGCCACCATCACGAGCACTCAATTTCAATTCCACACTAGATAGAATAAAAAGTTTACAAAATTAAATTACATTATATATAGAGATAGAAGAAAAAAAAAAAATGTGTTAAAGAATTTGTTGACATTTACTTTGCTAATGTATCGACACCACGTTGAGTGCAATTCATCTCGGCACGTATCTGCTCCAATTCCATCTTGAGTCTTGATACTCGACTTCTTGCCATCGCAACATCAGACTTGAGAAGATCCGGGTCGTACTTTGTACTGAGTGAACTCGAGCTCGAGCATACTGTAAAAAAATCAACATTTTTATGATTAAAAATAAGAAAAAAAAAACAAATCATAATCAATTGAATTATCTATACATTAAATATTTTTTTTTTTTGCAATAATTTATTAAATATTAAAAAAATTAGATTATTATTAAACTTACAACTTGTTCTCGAGGCTCCCAGTGTTGTAAGGGCATTGTTAAGATGATCATATTCATCTTGGGCAAGATACAGTCTCTGCTGTTTCACGTCATAAATTTCTTTCTTTGCCTAAAACAAAAATAATGAAAAATATAAAATTAAAAAATCTGTCATCAAGTTTAATTATATATAAATAAATTTGGTATATTTAAAATTTTTTAAAATATATGAACTGTCGAAAAGATGGATGTAAAGATCATCCGTTGTAAATTAACGGTGCGAAAGTAGTCGGCTTATTGAACCAGCGAATCACTCGTGACATAAATAACACGTTTGACCCCTTCTCTTCTCAAAATACGCATACAATTTCAAAGCCAGTTTAAATATTTTTCATTTTATTCGAAAATATATATATATATATACGCAGAGGCGTCAAATTCCAAGGCGATAAATGTCTTCGAAATTCATCATGTCACGTGTATCACCACAGTCACTCTCGGATTATTTCACGGATTTATATTTAAATCAATGTCACATTCATATTTAAAATCATCAAATTGACTCTTGGCATATATTTTTTTAAATACAGTCAACCAACACATCAAAAACCGAAAAAAAATAATAAATAAAATAAAAAAAAAAAGACACTTTAAATTGATAAAAATATTTCAATAGTTTATCGATGATATTTAAAACAATTTTAAGTTTTGAATAAGACAGATGATTATGAAATTTATCTATGAATTGAATATTGAAATTTACTATTATTTTATATTATTAAATAAAAATTTAAATAAATATGCAACACTTGCTACTTGTATATTAAAATATACAAAACAAATTGCAAAATAAAACTATTAATATAGTTATAAATAATAGATTATCATGGAACATGTAATATTTATGTTGGTAAACATAATCACACGAGGAAATGCGTAAAACATATTAACATGTTATTCAGCTTATTTATTAGAAGGGAACTAGTCATGTTCTGTCCTTGTGGACTGACACGAAACTTCACCACTTGCCATCACTGAATACTCCCAAGATTCATTGTAAAATTAATTACATTTTGTAACGAAAAATTTACAAAATATGCTCTATGATTTTATGAGATATGTTTGCTATAGAAAGAAATTTATCAGTGTCATATTGACAAGCACTGACCACGATGGAAGACTTGTCATTTTTTGGCATAATGTATTTTTAGATGTACTCGATGTTAAATTGTCATTTTTATTTATTCATTTCTAAAATTATAAAACCGCGTGAACTTTATTGGTCAATTATCGAAAGAAAAGCTCGAGGATTTCACGAAGAAAACTAATATCAGAATTTAGCCCTTGGATGTCAAATAAAAAAGAATGAATAATAAATGACGGATTTGAATAATAATCATTTTTTTTTTCTTTTAATTAATACATTCACATTGATCAGCGTGGGCACACGTATTTTTCATCAGTAATAAATCAAATACACATGATGAAACAAATTCAAGGTGACATATTGAATTTTTTAGTTAAATGTGATTGAATTAATGAGAATGTTGAAATTTTATTCTACTACTATAAAATTGATAATTTTTTTTTCATTTTTATTTGTTTATATTAAATATTTAAATATAAACTCGTATAATAAAAATATAGAGCTTTTTTTTTTTTCATTTATTAATGATAATAAATCAATATAAACACACAACTTGATGGTTTATAAAAAAAAAAAAAATTAATAAATAAAAAATCATGACATAAAAAGAAAAAAAGAAAAATAAAAAAATAAGACTCGCAACAAACACAATTCACGTAATCATTATGAAAAAATCACGTTATTATTCCAATCAGGTTTTTTTTTTTCATTTTGTTTAACTCAATGATATTGCGTACACACACACACTCACACACATGTATAACACAAACTAGTAAAACAAGTGGTATCCTGTCAACAAACAACAAGTAGCTTCACAATACTATGAAGTACTTGTGTAAACATCTAACAAAATAATATTGTACTACATTTATGAAAATGAAAAAATGTTAAAAAAAAATGCAAATTAAAATGAAAATAAATAATAATAACAATTCACTGCTTACATATTCACAGTAATAGTATGCCATAGCATCATTATCATCACGTTTATAACACTGTTCCCAGTAAAAACGCTGAATTTGTTCATCATTTTCATAATCATTTTGATAACACATTCTCATATGATATTGTGATACAATATTTTCATAAATTTGTTCTTCTTGTTGATGTAAATTATTTTTTTTTTGATATTGTTGTTGAAGTTGTTGTATTTGTTGATTATGTTTATTTTTTGTATTAATTTGATTGTAATCCCTGTGATATTGAATTTGATGATTATTATTTCGTAAGTGTGTTTGTCTTTGATGTTGTTGATGATTTTGTCGATTTTGATACTGTTGTTGTACACGATTTTGATTATAATTTGAATAAAGGGGTTCTTGAAGTTTATGATATTTTTGTTGTTGTTGTTTTTGTTGTTGTTGAAGATGATGCTGATAAAATTGTTGTTTATCGTCAGTATAAGTTTGATTATTATAATTATCAATATATGTACGGTACTGTTGTGCTGGTACAAGTACACATAGTGTATACTGTCGGTCCATACCGATTGTAATAACCAGAGTGTGCCAGCTTACTTCTCTGATAAATCAACAGAAAAATAACACTGAGATGAGGCGTGTGTTCGCGCCGAGCCACGGTTTCACCTCATCTTCGCGAAGGCCTCCTTAAGACTGGCCAGTTGCACGGATTCAAAATTTTGATCCCCACCTTCTAAACTCAATTTTTAAGGGATCCTCTTTTTTTTACCTTCTGTTATTATTATTTTTATTATTATCCTTTTTTCTCTCTTTTATATATATATTATTTTCTTAATATTCCTATAGATATATAAATGTATACACTCTTCTTGCGCGAACGATCGTCTCCTTCTACCAACATTCGAGAGACTCCTTCTCCTTTTTCCTCTACCACTGCTCCACCTCTTTTTTTTATCCTCCATCTTTTTCTTTTGCTCGATGCAAAGACTCACCTTATTTTTTTCTCTCGTCCTTCTTCTACCTGGTACATATCTCTTTACCCCTCTTGCCATTACTTTTTCATTTTATTTTCTGCTGCATCTCTTTCACTTCTTTATTATTTTCTCTTCTTCATTTTCATCATCATCATCATCATCATCATCTACTTCTTCTTCGTCTTTTGATACGATGCACGATACCTCAGCGAATGTATACACACGTCTTCAGCCCCAGGGACCCTTATACTAGGATGCTGTTCTTGGTCCTGCTCATCTCATATCATTTCTCCTTGTTACTCTTGGTTTTTTTTACAGAGCAAAAAGCGCGGATCTCAACATCATGCGCAACCGTTGATCGCGCACAACCGTAACGACGCCAGCCACACTGTTATTTTTTATTTTTTTATTCATCTTCTATTTATTTTTTCTTCAATACATCCCTCCTTTGCATTTTGCTTTTTTAGCATTTTTATTTTTTTTTATTAATACCCCTCCCTCCCTCCCTCCCACCTTCTTTTTCATGGACCTTACTAAAGAGACGCTCAAATGGTACATGTAGGTAACATCAGCACAAGCCAAGTACACCAAAGGCACTCTTGAATATTCTCAATTCACTCACGACTCCCACGTTTCATGCAAAACTGCATTCCACAGTAGTTTTCGCCGGTTCGTGGCCTGGAATATTGAATGATGAAAAGAGAACGATGAAAAAAGAGATGAAGGAAAAAAAACAAGTAAAGATACTAAGATTCTGCGATCAAGATCAAGATTCTTTATATATTTACAATGTATCCTTTCTTGCAGAAATACAACAACTGTAGTAATGCATTTGACTGGCTTTGAATGTATGCTTACTTATACAACGTTAAATAAAGAAAAAAAAAAAACATTCATGAAAAAAAAAAAAAAAATGACGAGGGAGAAGGCCTGCAAAGACCGACGAGGTCACGACTCGACCCTGCAACCGCCGCCACATCGCGTTGTAGTATAACCGACCTTGAAATCGCGTTGAGCATCAACAACACACAGTTTAGCTTAAGAACGATGGAATTTCTGGGCGTCCCTTGGCCTCAGCACGAGGCTATTTTACTTTGACCAATCGTCACAAGAAATACCAATGCTTTTATCTCATTCTCTTACTATACACGATCCATCAACTACTAGTGAGACTAATCTAGTGTATAATGTCTAATCATGTCGCCCGATCATTTTTTTTTTTGCCTTTCAAAAATGACTTTTTTATTTTTTCTTTTTGCTAACTGATACTTTTAAAATATCCTTGCAAAATATTTTTAGTTTATAAATTTTTTTATTATTATTTTGGATCCACTTTAATAACGATCATGACACTTTAAAAATTTTTCTTGATAAAAAAAATCAGATTATTTTGAATTCAATGCCGAATACCTTTCAAGAATTTTTGGAAAAAAAAAAAAAATTGTTTTGTATATGACAAAAGTCATTTAGGCTTATTAAGTTTTGGAATATACACTGGAATTTTGATGGTAAAGTTAGACCTCATATTGAATGCACTGCGATAAGTTGAAAATGTGCACGAACTGTGCAGATTACTTACGTTTATATTATTTGTCATTAGTAAAATAAATATTAATCAAAAAAAAGATAAATAGATTAGGTGGATATTGTTTGAGAATAACCCAGAGGTCATTGCCTATAAGGAGGTCTATGTTACTTGTTTCATTTTAAAATAAATACAAGCGATACGAAAGACGGAATTCAAGTCATGCTGTACTCCAGCTGGCATTTAAAGAATGCCTATAGTTATCTATAGAAATTTTTTTTTTTTTTTTTAATTATGAGATCGAAAAAATAAATACATAAATATGATTTTAATATATTTTATGTATCATTCTTGGATATTTTTTTAAAATTTTTTTTAGGTTTTTGAAAAAAAAAAAATTCAGATAAAAGGAACCGCAAATGGTCAAAACTATGTTAAAGATTACTAAATTTTCAACAGAATTACGTCATTGCTTAACTCATCATCATTAACCAAGCTATATGAAAAAAAAGTGGGCTAAAAAAAATGAACAAAATAACTAAAAAAATTAAGTAGATTCAAATTTCTTAGAGAAGATATACATTTAGGTCTTCGTAAGATTCAGCGCTCAGGTATACAAACTCTGTAGTGTAAGAAAAGAAAAAAAAGAGAAAAAAATGTTTGTGCAGTATCAGAGAAGCAAAAGAGTTTATATCACTCAAGTTCCATCGCAAACTATATAGAGTTCTGAACAACATTTTTTAGCTCCTTGAAAGGTTTTAAGATAAAAAGAAAAATATGCTAAAAAAAAATATACGAAGCCAAAAATTAAGTGAATATAATATTGCAACTGGTACATGTGCAGAAAAATGATAATAAAATTGAAAGAAAAGCTCGAGAATTTTTCACCACTTTTTCTCTTTAATTTCATTTGGCCATAAAAGCACTGCAGCATGGTGGAAAAACTATTGATATTGACAATAACTAGAAAAACAAAATAAGAGAAAGGAAAAATGCGGAAAAGAGTGAGATTTAGATAGTTAAATGCCTCGATGAAAATATATAGCGTAGTAAAGAGAAAGAAAGCTATAGTTTTATACACATTAACCGCGGTATGCAGGGTTGTGAAATAAAAAGAGATAGAAAGAAAAAAAGAAAGAGAAGATTGGAATGCAGCCGAGTGAGGAATTCCGGCCCCTCCCGCATATTTATCTGAGCCGCGCTCAGCTCTTGGTGGGCCCCGAGGGCCCAACCAAGAAGAGACCCCTTTTATAGTACGCAGGCGAGGGGAAAAGAATCAGAGAGGGGCAGTGTGCATGAATTCCACTACTTTAAAACACGAATGTACATATACATACACAAACATGTTTTGATACAGTCTGCAAGATATATTCTCATTTCTCTTTTCATATACATATACACTCACTAGCGAGGATGTAAAAACTGTGAACGATTCCTATAAAACAATCTGGGAATGCCCTAGCCTCAAGGAATTTCAGTTCTCATAATTGCCTCACGGGTTCCCTTGCAAATCATTCAAACACGAAAACAGCTTATAACCTTTCTCTATTCATATACATATCGAATGAATCCTTCGAATACCAAAAGAGAGGAAATAATGTTTCTTTTTATTTTTATTTTTTTAAATCTTTTCAAAGCTTCCGGCTTCCAATTTTTTTTTTTTTTCAAATAGATATTATATCGAATAAAATAAATGATATAACAAGAGTAAAAAAAAAAATTGAACTGGAATTTGGATTCCAAGCAAAAATAATTGCAAGGGAAAGAAAGGCAAATTGTTCATTTTTTTTTTTTTTTCACTTTTGCTGAGTTTTTATTATCGTTTATTTTTATTTATTTTTTTTCTGGAGTGAACTGTTTTTTAGTACTTTCCTTCTCTTCATCCTTTCTCAGTTCGTAAGTTTCTTGGAAGGACGTGTTTTGGTTTGCAAAGCGATCAGAAAATTGTTTGTGTGAAAGTTATAATAGCATTTTCGTAATACTTCAAAATTTTCTCTAATGTGTTTTCCTTTCATTCTTTAATTTCTCATTTTTGCATTCATACATATAGTAAATGGTAAAGAATTTAGAGATATTGTTTGAAGGATCTCGAGTAATTTTCTTGGATCAAGATCTTTCGCAGAATTTTTTTCAGGCCCCGCAGGGCTTGAGTGATGAGAGAGGACCCAGGGACGAAGACATTTGATGGAAGTCAACAGATAAAAAGAGTCAAGAAAAGATCACAATAATGGTCTTTTGTATTTGCTATTCTATGATTCTTCATCACTGCTTTTTTGTCTGTTGTTTTCTCTGGTTTTTTTTTTTTTTTTGTAAGCTTTTTTTTCATCGTAATCAATGTTCATTTGAAAGTAAAAAATAAGAGAAAAGTCGAATAATACAAAACAACAGAGACAAAGCTTATAACCTCACTTGAGACCCAAAAAGAATAAAATGATTAGATTTTAGAGTTAGAGCGCTACCGGGGATTCACGTGATTGCCCTGTGGCTACCGAATTCCGTATGAAATGGGCCGTTCAGATGAAAGAGAGATAGAAAAATAGGGCGACATAAGAACAAAAATTAGAAGATATAACCAGTCTCTCTTCTTCCATCTGGAAGACTAACTCCATGGAACGTAAAAAAATAAATAAAGGGCGAAAAAGAAAAAGAGAAGATAAAAAATGAACATGAAAAAAATTATGAGCGAGACAGTGGCAGCAGTCGAGAAGCAATGAAAAAAGTCAAAAAAGAGATGATGATGATAATAATAATGATGAGGAGAGAAACAAAATTAAAACAAAGTAAAAAAGATAAATAAGTTGAGGAAAAAAAAAAGTTAAGATTCACGAAAAGCATTTTGGGCCCCCGGAAATATTTTTTTTTTTTTGCAGCTGCATAATTTAATACCAAAAAATATCTACCTGTGACCACCAAATGACCTTGATGCTTTGTTTACTCCCCTTCTTTCCTCGACATTTTTTCTTGTCCTGGTTTCATCGCTTGTTTACGAAGGAATGTATCAAAATATATATATATAAATTTTTTTTTTTTATCATTATTCTCCGATGGAATTTTTCATCACAGCTTGAAGAAGTAGAAGTGTGAATAGATTTAATCTGAATAGATATATAGTTGGATACATGTATAGAAAATTTTTTTATTGAGTGACATGAAGACTTTTGTTAGAGACAGGATACAAAGAAAAAAAGAGGGAGTGCCCTCGTTGATGCACTAGTGAGGAATTTCTTATGGGCCAAAATGGACAGCTGCTGACGAACAAAGACCAGATAATATAAAGAAAGAATTTTTGGTGGGGCACGTGACTATGATAGAAACCTGGCACCAGAGTACACACGCGACTTGATCTTTCAGTTGTTAAAAAAGAAAATAAATAAAAAAGAAATATATTGTTCCATCTCATCCCTCATCATCCCTTCTTTTAAAGGCAATCAAAAAATAAGAAATCAACCTGTTGTTGTTGTCATCCCAAAACACCTGGTCCAAGAAAAGTGTAAAAAAAAAAAAACCAACTAAACTGGCAGTTTTTTTTTTTTTTTTTTTTTCCAAGGCATTTAAATTTTTCTGAAAAATTATAGCAAATGAAGAATTAGAAAGCTTTAAAAAAAAAAAATTCTCAACATGATCAGAAGAAGAGGCCACGTTTTGAATGTACATACATGAGAAGATAATATACAGGTACCAAGTAAAACTGTAGACTTTATAATGCATACGATGCAAGTGAGAAAGTAAATGAGGGATACAAGTTTCGTACACACGGGGTCGTGAGTTCCTCTTTTTTTTCTTTTAATTCTGATAAAAATCAGCATTACCTTCTCTACACTCTTGCTTAGGAATGCACGTGAATTCCGGTAGTGTCACACCAGTAGTAAGCGTCACTTATAACTAGCTAGTTTATACACAGAAATACACAATTATACGCATGCAATTTTTCTGATCCTGCTTGTCAAGCCTGATTCTCAACATTCATTAAAATCCCCCCTTTCAATATCACCTCTTCTTCTATCATCATCATCATTATCACAAAATAATGATTTCCGGAAATATAAATTTAAAAAAAAATAAATATAATTCATAATATCAATATTTTTACCAGAGCACCATTGATAATATCATCATTATCCGTAATAATGCATTGAAAAAAAACTTAAAAGCTAAATCTCAATTACATAATAATTTCAAATATATTTTTTTTCCAATCCTTAGATTAATGAGTTTTTTTTTTTTCAATATAAAAAATTGCAAAACATAAAAAAAAAAAAAAAAAAAGAGAATATTAAATATTTTTATACACTCTACAGAGTGAATAAAAAAAAACAAGACAATATGATTGAAGAATTTAATTGCAATTCCGAGAAACTACTTAATATTAAATATATAGATATACATCAATGTAGATTTATGTATTATATATATATACCTTGTGGAATTTATTGAGGCGGGAAAGAAGAATCAAGAAGTAAACATAACAAACATACTTGTTTGTTATATTATATTTTTCACATAATTGAAGAAAAATATATAACTTGAATGACGATCAGTGGCGCCGTTGATACGCGACAGGAGCAATTATCATAAATGCCAGAAGAGTTATTTTTGTGGATTTATATTTTGGAATGAAGCTAGGAATTTTTATGTATATAGCTATTATCAGAATTGTATAAATTTATAATTACACACATGTTTTTTACTATATAAATTATAATTAAATAAAAATATATATATATAAAAATAATTTCAAGTAGAAAAAATAAATAAATAAATAAGATGAGGGTGTGTGTATAATAATAATAATAATAATAATGTAGAAAAGGCGGATGTCCCTGAGAAACAAGAAAGCACTTGAATGCATTTTTTAATATTGCAACCATCGCCATGACACAACCAACTTATGGGTATTTTTTATTTTTTAAATAATTTTTTCTTTAGTTTTATACTATAGCGCCATGCTTCTCGTGTATATACCATACCAGCTAAACTCAAACGCGTTCATAATTTATAATAAAATTTGCCCTCAAGCAATGTGGTATTGAGAACCTGTGGAATTCAGGTCTCTCTTGCAAACTCCTGATACCGTGACGCCTTTTGTAACAAGCCAGTGTCTACCCACTCTGCATCATCATCATCATCATCATCATGTTTATTATTTTGTCGCTTTTTTTTTCATTTTATATAATTTTATTTATCATAATTATTATTATTTTATTTTTTTCATTTAAAAATTAATATCTCAAAAGTAAAAGTATTTTATTTTTTTTTGTATTTTTATATATATATTAAATTATGTAATTTATTTAAATTGTTGATTTAAATATTAATAACAATGAAAATAATGTAGACTTGATTAGACTGACAAATGAAAACAAAGGAGCATATTCTTTAACAAATTTTATTGTTAGTGGGATGATAATAATGACATGTATGTTTTCAAGTACAAAAAAAATTTTTTTATTAATTTTTTTTTTTTTATTGTTTAATATTCAGACAGAAAAAAAAAAAAAAAATCCAATAGAAGGAAAATTATACTCTATTATTTTAATTGATGATGCAAAGCAATAACGGTTACACAAGAAAAACAAATTTATATAATACAAAATTATATTTTTACTTGTTTTTCATAAAAAAAAAAATTTCTTAATATATTTATGTTAAGTAAATGAATAATAAAAAAAATATATAATATATTTTTTCATTTATAAAGTTTATCAATATTTAGAAATATCAATGTTTTTTTAATTTAAATTTTTAATTTTTTATGACTGATGATGTTAATTGATACAGGAGATTGATCGTTATGGTTATCTGACTTTCCCACGAAATATTTTTTATGTAATTATCTTATATGTCAATGTCGTTGTGTATATTTTAGTTGTCAATGCAATTTTTCTGGTTATATCAAACACAAATATACACACATATGAAAAAATATTAAATTCAAGTGTCTCGAGAATCAACCACGAAGACAAATGTGAAATGCGAGATAGGTGAGAAGGACAAGGAGCTACTTATCAATGTGAGTTTTGCATACACACAATAAATGCATATGATGCTGTTATATATATGTATTATCAAAAAACATATACAACAACAACAACAACAACAACAACAACAACAACAACGCATAAGTGAGAAAATAAAAATACATAAGGACCGTTACACCGACCAAGATTCAACGAGATATTTTACGAATTCCAACTGTGGAAAGTTTTTCTCTCCTGTAAATATATTGGCAACGTTGATACTATATCTTCACCACTTTTAAATTCAAATAAAAATTATAGATACTCATATGAAATGCTTAGGATTATTTTTCTATTGAAAATAAATAATATTAATTAATTTTGTTGCATTTTGCTTTATTTTTTATTTCATTTTCCAATCAGGTCAGTTGAAAAATTATTATATTTTAATTTTTTATATGTGAAAGTGACTTGTTGACTTAATTTTAAATTTCATGGATAACACAAATGTAAAAAAATTCCCATGATTTATTCGCAGAATAGTGATATAGAAAATGTTTGAATTATTCTGTGAAATTCATCGATACAAGTTTTCATGTAATATGTACAATTTACCAAGTAAGGTAACATACATGTCACATTCACATTCTACCAATTATCAAATTCCATGTAATTAACTCGAGTTAAATATATAAAATTTTAAATTGAACAAAAAAGAATAATCAAGAAAAAAAAAATAATCTTTTTTTTTGTTTTAATTGTAAATTTATGTATTTAAGTTGGTAATGATTTGTCACGAGATTAATTTTTTTTTTACAAGGGTGTAATATGTATTTAAAAAGCTACCATCAATCTTTGTGAGAACTATGATAATTTAATCCACTTTAATTAATACAAAACAGTATATTATTGTTATCATTTTAGTTGCGTTAAATAACTGCATATTGTTCCCAGGATCTGCTCAGAATAATTACTTTACTTTGATTTTCATATAATAATAACGTAGATCATTGCCAACTTCCTTGCCTGATGATGATCAACACATCTCTATTTTTATGACTTGTTTTTTTTTTTTTTTCATTATTTGCATCAAATTATATGCTCTATTTTTATTTATTTTCTCAAGCATTAAGAGAAAATAAAAAATATATTTACCGATTAAATTCCAACAGGTAAAATAAATTAATAAATCAAACTTAATATTACCACATTATTATAAAAATTTGCACATCATTTTTACTTTTTTTTTATTTCTAATTGGCTGTGAAATTATTTATTTTTTTAAATAAACAAAGTTAATGCATGCCTTTTATGTTTTTATTGCTTTTTCTCTGACAAATCAAGTAATTATACTTGGCACAATGAAAAAAAAAATAAATAACTAAGAAAATAAATTCTTCTATTAAATAAAAATTAAATGAAAATTATAAACTATAATAATAATAGAAAAATAATAATACTTGATTTTTATTTTTAACAAAAATTATACAGTTTATTTAAATATTTTTTTTTTAATTTTCATTTAGATTATTTTTTATTTTCAAATGATTTTTTGTGTTGAAAATTATTCATCGTTAAGACAACCCTTTTTATTTTTCACTTATTTCTACATTAATTATTTATTTATTTTTTAATTTTATATTATTTTTTGTTTCATCGATATTCTCGTGTACGGTAGTTACTCGCGAATTTCCAATTAACCCGACGCCGGCGCCAATTAAAAAGAAACGATGATACGTCGTGTTGTTGTTCGCTGTTTTACCTTACACAAACACATTTGTGTTTGTGTGTAATTTTAATAATTGCATACATGTACAAATGGTTTATATATCATGATAATAATATTGATGATAACGGAGTTTTGTGGCATGTTTGATGCCGTTGGCACGTGGTGCGCAGTTATTTAAAATCGATAAGTTGCGTATTAAAATAAAAATAACAAAATTCTTTCGTTATATTATTAGTTTTTTTTTTTTTTTTTAAATATTTTACAAAATTAGTAATAATAATAAACAGTTTATATTTTTCTAGAAAAATTGTTTTGGTTTTTATTAATAGAAATAATTGAGTGGTTTATAAAATTGAAAGGAAGTCACGTAGGCAAAAAATATTTTTAGTTTGTGATGGTATTATTCAAAAAATTTATAGCTGACATAATAAATTGAAATGTGATGGTATTATCGCAATATAACCATATCTCTTTGACACATAAAAAAAATTCCATTAAATTGATGATAAAAAAATTCGTTAAATTCTGATATTGAGAAAAAAAAAAAAATTATCAAACTGAGGAAATTTGGATACATGATATTTTGTCCCACGACGTGTCAAAATTTTTGTGATTTTTATTTTCGATTAATAAATGTAAAAATAAATAAATAAAAAATTATTGAAACAAAATTGTTGATATATCTTAAAAATAAATCACGATATGATATCAAACAATTGTTAATATATTTTATTATCATTTTGCGATATCTTTGAATGATCATTGAAATAAATGTTTTTTAATAAAATATAATATCAAAGTATTAATCATTTTTAAAATATCTATCATTTAAATTACAAAATTGAAAGTTTTAATATTTTTTTTTTTTTTTTTGTTTCCTTTCAATTGAATTAATCATATAAGCCTTAGTTATTTACGTTTAGACTATTAATTTTCCTTTCTAGGAATGCAATAAAAAAATAAAAATAATTCAAAGCATTAAGGCGAAAAAAAAAATAATATTATTATACATTTTGCATCAAGTGAACTAGAATGTTGTATTACGTAATTTATTTTTAGATCAAACGTATTAGTGATAAAAATATAAATACAATAATTGATGATATTTTAAAGAAATTAACCATTAAAAAAAACTTTTGTTGTTATCTTTATAAATATACGTATCAAAATACTCATAAAATATAAATAATTATTTTTTTTTTTCTTAGATTTATTACAACACATTCCAATTGAATATGCATTTCATCAGTAAAAAAATATATCATCATGACAAGTTTAATCAAAAATAAAAAAATAAAAAATTCATTTTGATAATTTAAATGTGATTGTACATAAAATATTTAAAATAAATAAATTTAAGCATGATTTAAAAATAGAAATCAAGTTTATTAAAAGATTAATGGAATATTGATATTTATATTATTATTATTAAATATGTCCAACTGTTTATTTGTAAATGAGATCAGTGAATTGAGGAAGCCAGATTGGTATATGATTATTGCTCGATGCTCCGGACATCGAACTTTCCAACCCATCTGCCTAGCCGATCATCACGTTTTACATTTTATTTTTTCTTATTCAAATCTAAATGTACATTATTATACAGATATAATACCAACGCATATATGTATTTATGTAGCATCTATTTGAGATTACAAATGCGCATCAAATTTTACCACAAGTATTTTAAAAACACACATGCACACACTCTGCTATTATGAAATTTATATATATACACAAAATATTTCTTAGAAATATCAAAAATACTAGCCAAAGTATTACCTACAAATTCCACAGCTGTTACAACTATATACATCTTTAAATATATCATGCCAAATTTATCAACATCTGATGTTCATTTAATTTTACACAAAAAAGAATTTGCTTGTATTATTTTTTCATTTTAAATTTAAACTGAGACAAAATTTATATCAAAATAAAAATATATATATTAATACAATCCTTGAGATATATATATGGATGCAGCAAACAATAATAAATATAATAATAATAATAATAATAATAATAAATAAATAAAATAACCTCGTGAGTTGAAGGTAAACAAACCAATTATCAATTATTATCCAACAAGAAAATAATGGAGCGAGATTGTCAATTGTAATCATAAAGACAAGTATATTGATCAAATTTCTTGTACATTTTGCAATTAAAAAAAATAGTAAAAACATGAACGATGCGTCTTATAGGTATATCATATAAAACAACCTGTGGGAAATGAAAATAAACTCATAAATAATACGTAATGTGAAATATAAAAAAAGAAAAAAAAAGTGTTTAAACAAAAAATAAAAAAAAAAACAGAAATATTTATCAAGTAAGTATATAATTCCCATGAGATAAAAAAAAGAGTAAATTTTATACATTAAAGATATTTAAGAAATGAAAAGAAAAAAAAAAAATTGAGAAAAGTATGGATTAAAAAATATGTGGCTTCTAAGAATCTTAGATGTGTGACATGGGATATTTGAAATTACGTAAATCCCAGTGGAGCACATATTGGCTTCAAGGAAGGTAACAAGTGATATTAAATATAATATTGATAAAATATATATACAAGTAAAAAGTATGAAGAAGTATATTACTATGAAGCCAGTCAATTGCGTACGTCGACCCTATACACACATGGCAAGGTCACCACCATACAAACCAACAACCAAGGGAACCATGTAACCAAAGATTTTCTCTCTCTTTTTATCTACCATTCCAGTCCCTTTTGTATGTTTTTTTTTTTTCTTACATCTACATTCTTGTTTTTGCTTCATTGCATTTAAATATTCCCCTTTTACCTGTCTGACTTAATACGCTTTTTTTCCCTTACAAAATATAAAAATAAAATAAACTAATAATAATCATTTCATTTTTTCAAATACGACAGTATCAAACGTGTATTTATTATTCACATTCTACGTCTACCTTAATTTTTCTTGTGCTTACTTTGTATGAACAATTTAAATGTAAAAAATTTTATAATGATCATGTGTAGAATCATTTTACGACTTGATAATTATTAGTTATCAATTGAAATTTTATAGAAACACTTTGTAATATTTTGCCAGGTATGCAGACGTGTATAATATTATATAAATGCAGAAATGAGAATTTAGATGAGCATAGAATTAACTGTTGAATTGTCAATTAAAAAATATAAACCTGCAATTTTTATATTCTATTTTATTTTTGTTATTTTTTTATTTGCTTCACAAGAGTTAATAAAATTTGTTGAAAAATAAAATTTCAATTTACTTTGAAAATGTTTTTTTAATTTTTTTTTTATTATTATTTTAATGATGAAATATTTTATGGAGCGTGTATGTATGTATAAACAGATAGTGTATGTTCTTCTCTTCTTGAGAATCCAACTGTTCACTACACCTATCGACCTCAAAGGTCAAAGTCATTACGAATAAAAAGAGCTGTATGATGTACGCGTCATCACCACAATACAACAGACATTTACAATGCTTTCTCCAATTTAATATATTCACCAGCATCAAATAAGTTTCAATATTTTTATATTAAAACATGATAAATAAAAATTTATTTTTTAAATTAATTTTAATTAAATTATATTGATGTAATAAAAAAAAAAAAAAAAATTTTTTTCAAACTTGTATAGCTATATTTAATTTACATATAATTATATTTGATATTTGATATTTTTTCAAATATTTGCAAAAAGAGTAAATAATAAAAAATAAAAAAAAACAAATCAAAAATTATTTAATTAAAAATTTAAATATGTTTAGATATTTATTCAACTCAATAAATCCCTAAACTACCTATTTTTTTTTTCCTCTTTAAATGAAATAAAGTATATAAATTTTAAAAATAAAAAATACAAGTAATAAAAATAAAATTATACTTTGAGTGTAGAAATAATATTCAAAAAGAAATATCCAAATGATGTCAGGAGAGCATGCGGGTTATATAGCAGTTGGATGGCACCCGAGGGTGAAGTTATTTTTGGTTGAAAAGCGATTTACGGTATATCCTTATCGTATATAAAAATGTTATATATGTATATATATTTGGGCCTTTGGTAAAAAAAAATGTTGTGTATAATATGTGAAAGAGGTTTTAAAGCAGATGAATAAGAGTGTAGAGCAATCACATTGTAATAATGACCAATCCTGTTGTGTTGTTACATCGGGAATTGTCGGTGTCGTTCGGTTAAAATACCCGAGGGGCCCTACGAGCGTAACACCGGGAGCCACTACGCCGAAAGTCTTGGATGGAGTCGATGTGCGGGGGCCTCATCTAGACAACTGAAAGTATATCGTGAAAGAGAAAAAGAGAAAGAAATATAATGAAAAAAAAAAAACGATTCAACGATATAGGATCAAGTGAGGACAAGGGTAAAGAGATGTTTGGGGCCCACATTTTTTGCTTCTTCTTTATGCGATGCATTCAAGTGGGAGGCAGGGGGATAAGACAAGATATATACGAATGGCGCGAGAATAGACGTTGAAAGAAAAAAGATAAAAAGATGTCTTGTAAAGAGAGATGAGAAATAAAAAAAAAGGTAAAAAAAAAAAAAAGCAGGAGACATTCCAATCTCTCGTGGCAGGGCCTGTTGCTCTCAACTTGGCTTTTGCCAAGTCACTTTTATGCTCTTTCTCGTTTACTCACATTTTAAACATTGACCATACTATTGTCGCATGTATGTGTATATACAGAATTAATACCACAAAACAGCAACATCAAGAATCATCATCATGTGATGTTAAAAATCAAGAGAACAGAAACAAACCAATGTAGATCCATGTTGCCTCTTGGCTATATCATTTTATATATGTATATGGTTTTACAATACACGCGTGCACTTATTACTCTTTTTTTTTTTTTTTTTTCTTTTTTACTTTTTTTTCATATAAAATATGGTGCGAAATTTAATCCCATGAGATTAGTTGACGGTAATTATCTCACTTCTCAACGGGGGTCTAAACAAGAAAATAAAATTCAATTTTTCAATGTACTTTTAACATTATTATTATTTCAATTTTTTTTTACTTTTTTCATTTATCTTTTTTGTTTTGATTCTTCAGGCGAGACACACACTCCAGGTGGGTTTGCGTGAACGTGCTTTTTTTTCTCCTTTTTTTTTCAAATTTTTTATTTTTCAATTCGGAGAAGTCTATCAAAATTTTTTGAAATGGATTATTAATGATGGGGGACGATTATTATATCCTTTTTTTATTATTTATATGATGGAGAAAAATCAATTTTAGAATTGCCTCTAAAATTATGAGCCAAAAAATTATTATTATTATTATTTATTTACTTTTTTTTTTTTTTGATCATTTGGAATTTACAATTTTAGGAGATTGTATCATCAACTAAAATTGAACTTTATTCTGAAGAATAATTGTGTGTTTGCTTTCTTGTAGCCAAAATTGATGATAATATATATCGAAATTGTATGTGTGTGTGTAAAATCATTCTGGATGTCTTTTGGCTGTTGCTTGATGGCCAAGAATTCTTTGAATTTTAGAAGCGATAGAAGATATTCTCTTTGGCCTGAAGCTGACATATTTATTTTTTTTTTTTATTTTTGAACGACCACGCAAAAATTACTCCGTGTTTATTATCATTAAGCTGAATTTTTAACACTGTTTCTACATATACACGAAAAAGGCAATGGCAAAATGAAGAATAAAAAATTCGTGATATATAACTTCAGATATGAGTACATCGTATACATTTCAAAGATACAGCAATGTTAATTACCAATTTAATATAAATACTTTAGCAGTCGAACTCAAAGTGCCCCAAGTTGCTATATAATAAAATGATTTAAAAAATAAAATTTTTGTAATTTGAATAAAGCAATGGAAAAAAAGAACCAAAAAATTACCAAACATGCAGTTTTTAAAAATATATAATATATAATAATTTAAATAGCTATCAGCATTTTTTGCTGTAGCTTTGTTTAATGAATAAAAATAAGTTATTTAAATCAATTATATATTGTTTATAAATAACGAATAAACCCTGTGGTGACTGACCAACCTCAATGGTGCAAATAAAACCATGTTCTTCAAATAGGAATATACTTCATACATGCATGTATACACATGTGTTGTATAAACATAAAATACATATAGATAAAAAAAAAATAACATAAAAATATACTGCTTTTACAAGTTTTAACTCTAGTCGGATTTTGCTAAGTCAAACAGGTGTAACGCACTCATCGAGTATATTCTTTTATAACTTGTACACTTGCCAGCAACATTTTCAACTTGTTTATATTGATCTTGTATACATAAACAAAATAAAACTAAATGTATATACGAAAAAAAAAAAATACATGTAATAAAACAATATATGGTAGAGAACATTGAAAAAAAGGAAAAAAAAAGATTCAAAATATGTACAGAAATAAAAGAAATGAAATAATTCAAAGTGCAATAATTGTTGTTGTTGTTGTTGTTTGTTGAGATAGTGATTATTTTTAGTTTATTTTCTCTTTGTTATTTATTGATATTTTTTTGTGATTTGTGTGACCTCGTCTGGCATAGTTGCACGCCGCATTGCAAGATTCCGCGTCAGCCATTTTGCGTTTTCCGCGAGTCGCGCAAAACCATTCCAAAGACCCTAGTGGCTGGCTTCTGTACCCCTTTTTATTTTTCTCACACAGTCAACTCACACACAACTCTCGGGTCAACGATTCCATATTCGAATGAAACAAGCGACGACATTTTGCCTTCTGCTTATATATTTTTAAATAAATAATAGAAAAATTCCAAAGTTGATTTAAAAAATTAAAATAACAATAATCAACCAGAAATATTAATTAATTTATCAAATGATTAAAATCAGTATATTATAAAAATATTTCAATATAAATTTTATATCTATTTAAATCTTTATGTTGAGCAATGTTAATTTTATTATTTCAACAAAAAAATTATACATGTCCACTGTAGAGCTTTTTTTAAACTATGTATTTATATTTATATTTTTTTTTAAATTATATATAAATTTATTAAAAATATATATCATTTTATAAAAATTTAAAGTGAATTTCTTTTTTTTGAGAATTTTTGCAAGTTGGCTTGAGATGAGAAAGGAAAGTATGTATTGAATTTGATGGTGGTATGGGCCGTTTGACCATGGCAAGATAGAAAATAAGAAAAAATAAAATATATAATATATATAAAAGAAAGACCCTTGGTGGTTTGTGAGTATCAGAGGGCAAAGAGGCAAGAGAAGGAGAAGAGCAAGAGTGGCTGCGAGGACGACGGGACCAGAAATATTGTGGGATGAGGAGTATTTGCATCGGAATGCATGCCCCCGCATCATGCCACACGCTTTGGCCAAACATATACACAAATGCATATATAAATTTTCAATTCATGTACTTATAAACATATGGTATACATTTTCACTGCAAGCACAATTTACGTATTTTATTCGTTGACCATGTGTAAATTTAATATTTTTATTTTTTTTCATTTTGCAAATACAACCATGCGAATTTATAAATAAAATTCTGTATAGAAATTAAATAAAAATTATGTATGAAAAAATAAATGTTTTGTCAATATATTGTTGTATAACAAACTTTCAAATTTAATTAAACAAAAATAATATATTTCTAATGACTAGGCGATATATAAAATGTCAATTAGACAGGTCATTAAATAAAATAAACACAAATAAAATTAAAAATCATTACAACTAATTATTACCGTAATTAGTATTTAAAAAACTCTCGACATTTAATAACAGAATTTTCTTTTTTTTTTAAACTTTCATTTCACATTTGGCTATTAAACAAATTAATTTATGATAATTTGGTTTTTTTATTTAATTAGATGAATATAAAGCTCAAAAAAATATTTGATAATAATGGAATAAATTTCTAATACGGAGAATATATGAAGGAAAAAATCTTATTGTTGGAAAATTTAAAATACGGAGTAAAATAAAATTTAAAAAAAAAAATCTAAAATGAAAAATAGCAAAGGAGGACAAAAAAGCCCGTGTGTAAATACCAAAATACCTTGGAGCGACACAGTCACTGAGCAGTAAATCACCCGGCATTTTGCCTGTATAACTTTGCGTGCAAGAATTTTAACAATTTAACATTTGGGAATATATAAAATCACTGCTGACGTACACACATAGACGTGTTTACTCATCTCGTTAAGCAAAAAAAAAAATCAAATAAAAATATAATAAACGAAAAAAGGTAACACAAAAATAACAAAATTAAATGCAACATCGTGTTTTACATTACTAATATTTTTTAGGACAGGAAACCTTGCAATTTCCCACGTCAAGGTAAATTTCCGGTCTGTAGTTTTAGTCAATATATTTGTTCTTTTATATACCTTCAAGGTTTTTCGAAACTTGTAAAAATTTTTTCAATGAAAAAGAAAATAAAGAAAAAAAAAATTTCTACTTTCAATTCAAGTCCACCTTGCATTTTTCTATTATACACAATGGCACTGCTTTAAGAAGACTTTAAGGTATATATATTGTTTGTCGTCAATTGTCAAAGAATGCAGAAAAAAAAAAAAAAAGAATGAAAAAAAAAAAAATAAATAATGGTAAAGAGAGAGGGGTTGTAAAGATACATTCTTTTGTAAATGCTGAGGCATTGAAGCAGCCATCAACAGGCCATCAAAAATGTGGCTCAAGATATATTTCCTATTCAATGCTCAGTATGAAAAGTTAAGTCAGCATTTAAATCTGACATAAAGAATAACTTGCATGACTATACGAGGTATCGTTAAATACAATTTTTATGACTCGAAAAATAAAATTGAAAAAATAAAAAAAATAAAAGTACATAAGGAACAACATTTTCAGAGAAGCTTGTCATTCAGTACGTATTTTTTTTTTTTTAATAATTTTATTAATGTATATCTATTTGCAAGTAGAGTCAAAGAAACTTGAAGATTCGAGTTCGTGACTTGACAATGGTCAAGTGAGATTCTTTAGTATCAACGCAATTGCGTATGACTCAGATTGTCGTTAACGCCCACCTTAATCTTTAACACTTTCTCTCCTTTTTTTTTTTTTTTATATTTTTTATTTCCTCTATTTTCTAAGACATTATTTATCATATATATATCTCTTGATATATTTATTTTTATTTTCATTTCAAACGGTTTATTCATGTTAAACAGGAAGTTGAAAAATTCAAGACACGATGGCACCTAAATAAAATGAGGAAGACAACACAACCAGTCCCCGTTAAAAATATGACCCGCATCCAAAGCTATACACTCGGACCCAATGTGATGTTTATGTCGTCGTTAAGAATTGATGCTTCAAATTCCTACCAATTTTTTATTTCTCTTCATCTCGTTGATGCCATTTTTTTTCCTTTTTTTTTCAACGAATATTTTGACACAAGCCTCATTAACTTTTCGTTGACGTGGGTTTTTTTTTTTTTATTTTAAAAATATATATATTATGTTGAATGAAAACAAATTTTCTTGGAAGCTTATACGCACAGTCTATTATTAAAACCGAAAAATAGTTGAAATAATTATTTTTATTTCGTATAGAGAAAATTTCGAAAAAATTGACCTGAATTATTGAACTAATTTATTGTTAAAAAAATATTAAAATAGTTAATTTACCTCGAGGACATCTTGTGCGGTCTCAAGGTATTCTCTGAGCATTGCCTCCTGGATGGCTCGCCATTCTTGACGGGGATCCTCAAGCTGGGTTGATTCTGATAATAAAAATAAAATTTTTTTTTTTCAAATAATCAATTTTGAACCTACTATTTCGAATGAAACTTAAAACCAATCGAACCCTTTTCTATTATTAATATTTTTTTTTCATTTTTGTATATAGAGTCAATAAAACACAAAAATTGCACTCCTAGAAATAGCAAAATATGTGCCTCAGTTGATTCGATAGTTCAACATTTATTTTTAATGAAAAAAATAATTTACAAATAAATGTAATTAAAGAAAAATATAATATATTAAAATTACATATGGAGTGATGGTATGTTATGAATTACTAGACTACAAAAAAATTAACAAAAAAAAAAAAAAAACTTACGGTTAACATGATTGATGTAGTAAGCGCCCACGTGTTTGTCATATGCCTCCTCCCAGCCCAATGGCAGCTCATTTCCAATGCAATCCGCGAACGTCTGAGGCTTCGTGAATCTGTAATAAAAAACAAATGTTGATCTTAATTTAAAAAATTTTCTCTCATCATGATAACTACATCATCATCAGACAAATGATGCCATTAAAGATAAAAAAAAAAAAAAAAAATACAAACAAACATTTCAAGTTGAACAAAAAAAAAAACGAAACATTATTCATTGATAATAATATTTTATTATTTTTTAATTTATTAATTTAATTTATGTTGAGAAAAATTTTAGCTGAGAAACAATGTAATTTATATAAAAAAAAATACAAAAAAGGGTTAAATAAAAGATGTTGAAAAAAATCAAAAAAAAAAATTATAAAGAAGCATGTTGTTGTGCTCGCACGTTATTCATGGAGGGTCGGCAAAAGAGGAGGGTTTACGATGGAATTAAAGAGGATAAAAAAAATTTAAACTAAAAAAAAAAAAATTAAAAAAGGGTAAGGTATACTGGTGTGTTTCTCCGGTGCGATAAGGCATCAGCGCGCATCGAGCGTTATTATTTGCTGATGGCGGGAGGAGA
Source organism: Aphidius gifuensis (assembly GCF_014905175.1). NCBI lineage: Eukaryota > Metazoa > Arthropoda > Insecta > Hymenoptera > Braconidae > Aphidius > Aphidius gifuensis. The sequence continues at coordinate 3,844,702 of NC_057793.1, forward strand.
ATGGAATGTGAGGTTGTTGGATGGGAAGCCTTCGTTTCCGCAAGCCAACTATTTTTATTATAAATTGTACAGGTATATAGGGGAGGTATAAAATAATGTCTCTACCCTTACATGCACATTTAAAACTCATCATCACAATGTTATATTATGTATTTAAATATTTTTCGTTTTCTTGCTTTTTTCTTTTTCATCTTGTCTCACATCCATCAACGTTTCACACTATGATAACAGGAAATAAATATTCTTAAAAGTCTTTGTAACACATCAAAGACAAGATATACATGTTTGCAAAGAAAAAAATATATATGACATCATGTATTTTTTGAATTTTTAGTGACTCATCGAGAGATAAATTTTTTATATCTTTTTTTAAATAATATATATTAATTTTATTTTTAATAATTTAAATTATTTAATTTGATGTTTGGCAATTGAGACAATGGGTCTGAAATTAATTGTTAATTTAATTTATTATGTTATTATGTGAAATGTAATTATTAATTACTATAAAAGGTCATTGATGATTTAAATTATTTTATAATAATTAATATTCTTAATAAAATTATATTTTTTTCATTAAATTGTTTTTGATATCATGGAAAATATAGCAGGGTTAATTCAAGTTGAATATTGTTAATCTCAAGGTAAATGTACGATAAAAGTAAATATTGAGTCAAAAAAAATTTGGGACACGAGATCAGAGGCGTGTTAATGCAACCGAATAATTGGTAAATTTTTTAATGTTGGATCATAAAGTGAGACCAGCCTTCCTCTTCATTTCATTATTTATTTATTTAAATATATTTATTTGCATTAATTTAATATTATATTTTTTTTATTTTAGTCGAGTCAATTCTGGCCTCTGTATTGGCCCAGTTAATATTCATACGAGTTTCTCTCTTTTAAACATTGAAAAATTATTTTAAAATTAAATAAAAATAAAACTCATTTGACTTTGACCTAAAATATAATTTTCTTTTCTTTGTTCTCAATGTATAATTTTTTTTCTTTTTTTATATCTTTCAAATATTATTAATATTATTTTTAAAAAATAATAAAATAACTGTTTATGGAAACTCATGAATTTTAAGTTCAACAGACTAGAAAATGATTCATTATTACGCATCAAATGAATCAAGGAATTTTTATTAATCAACATAATATAAGCATTTTAATAAAAAAAAAAAATAAAAAAAATAATAAACAATACAATATCAATAATTTTTCTGACAAAAAATTCATTCATACTAAAAAACTTGCCGACATTATCAATTTAAACTGTTTACATTAATTCCACATATATAATCTTATCTATTATTTACTTTTTAAATAACGAAACAAAAAAAGAAAAAAGAGTATAATGAAAGAAAAGATATATGTATAAATACTCGATGGATGACGTTATTTGACAATAAAAGAAAATGCTTATTCTTCATTTATTTGCGATCGTTGGTATGCCAAGGTTAAGTAGTTTCACGAGTCAAGTGACTTGAGCTGTCATGTGTCTTGGTGTTGCCAACAAATTCACCTCATCAAAATAATTAAATAAAAATAATAACATATTTTTTTTATTTAAATTTCTTGTCTCTTTTTATTTACATTTTTTATTCAATGTTATTTTTGTTGAAGGAAATTTTATAAATTTATATCGTAATTTTCGTACGTCAGAAATAAAGAAAAAAAAAAAAGCTAATTAACATTCTGTATATGAAAGACGAATCGCACCATACAGATACATAATATATACTTGTATTAAGCGTAAGAAAAAATTTAAAAAAAAAAACATAATTATAATGACAATAATTCTGAGAAACTTTACTCGTCTTCTTCTCACTTAGTGTCTGACTTTGCGATGCTGCGAAATATTTCGTCCCCTGGCATAAAAACCATCAGACACATGATCCCAAAAAAAATTCCACGTAATCACAGCGTGAGGCAAAAAAATATATTATTAAAATAAAAAAATCGCGAATTAAAAAAATAAATGAAAAACCAAACTCAAGCTAAGATTATGTATCTTGTTTTTCATATCTTGATTCGATAATTTTGTCATTTCAACAATTTTATCATTTTTTTTCCCTCAAGGTAGTGCTAATAATCAAAAATTTATATCGATGATGAATTATTAATATTAAAAATAAAACAATCATAATTATTATTTATGAAAAAATTAATTCAAAATACATATGTAAAAGCTTTAAAATTCAAAATTTAATATCGTAAAAGTTTTTTAAGAAAATTCAGCACAAATTTGAGATAAAAATTTTTATAAAATAGTCATTAAATATTGCTTCCCACGGTTTGGATTATATTAACAATTAAAATTTAACGATCGCATGAAAATTTAATATAAAAATACATAAATATCTTTATTTAGTCAAAAAAAAAAAAAAAAACCAATTCGTTAGCAGATAAAAATTTAAAAATGACAAAAAAAAAAATTATAATAATAAAATAACTCAGCCATCAATATGATGATTAAATTTTTCATATAAGAAATTTTTTTTTTCAACATTTAAGAATGAATTTAGTAAAATAATGAGAGAAAATTATTGCAATTAATCGTTGGAATGTTGTGATGCACAAGTGGACATATATCATACTTAAAAAATGAACGTTAATTTTATTTCCAATTACGCAAAGAGGTAGCTACTTTTAAAACAACATCTATTTAATAATAAAACTTTATAATATATTGTTACATCATGATTTTGATGATAAATAATAATAGATAAAAATAAAAATCATACACAAGAGTCAATGAATGCAGTCAAGCAAAAAATATTCAGTAGTATAAATCAACAACAAATAATGCATCAGTTAATATTTTAATTTATTTATATTTTAATTTGTTTATTAAACGTCATGTTTTAAATCTGAATATACAATCGTATTATATACAATTGTATACTGTACATTATTGTGTAATAATCAACAGAGTAATTTGTTGCAATGCTCATTCCACCAAGAATTTAACCGAGAATATAATGACTCACTTATTCACAAGGCTAATTCAACACGAAGGTCAATCTATCGTTTACTTTCAATGAATGAATCTACATTTTTTTTTTTTTATTTTAAATAATATATGCTTGTAGAAATAATTATTTTTAATACGAGGGAATTTATATATTAGATTAAATGAATTTTTGTTGGCTGAATCTTTTACATTCTTTTTCATAAAAAAAATATGAAAAATATGTTTTGATTTGTTTAATTGTTTAATTTATCTTTATAAATATATAATTTTTTTTTTTCTGGTTTTATTACAATGACAGGAAAAAGGTGTATACGTGCTCTGAATTTGTACAAAACCTATATACTCGTCATTTAATTTAAAAGGTAATTGAAAAATAAAAAAAATTCAAAAACTCATATATCTTGTGAACGATGACAGAAGAAAGATTGCATCTCGATACACTTGGGTGGAGTTGTCTTGTTTAAAGTCAAGTTATAATTTTACACATATACCTTTAAATATAAATAAATTTAAATATGTATAATCTAATATATATTTTTTTTTTAACGATATATCAAATTAAAGAAACAAGGAACTAATTGTTAAAAAATTTGTATACTTGTGTTATTAATCTTATGAATAAATATAAATAATAACTTCATTTATTTATTTTTAATGACTTGAATAATTAATGACTAAAGATAAATTTCTTTTATTTATTTTCACATGACATATCTAAGATTACGATCAGAAATAAATGAAAAAAAAAAAACTACCATGAAGATAAAAAGAATGATAAAAAAGTAAAAAATTATTTCCCTTATTTGTTCTTTTTAATGTTTGGAATTTTTAGTCGAAAAAAAAAAAAATATGGTAGTGTTTAAAATTATTGTATCGTTGTTGTTTTATTATATTTAAAGATATGGGTCTTATCTTCATTTATTTATACTCAATATACGTAATGTACCTTGGGATATTAATGTTTACGTTGTACATACTTGAGATTCGTCCATAACACTATCATGACCCCAACATTCCAAGCACATAATGCAATCAAGCAACCGAGTAAACACGTGAATTGCAAATTAAAGATAAACAGTCAATAGTATAAATATGACAATACATAAAACTAAATAATAATTAAAAATTATAAATATAAAAATTGTTTTATAAACAGAAAAACTTTCAGGAATGAAAAAAAAAAAACAAATTTCTTATCGAAAAATTATTCCATGTGTTTTAAAAATTTCTAAACAATAATATAATAAATTTACAGTTAAAAAAATTCAGCAGATTTATAATTAAATTATGCATAACTATTTCCAAGAATTTTAATTATTTTTTCTAATTGAAAATTTCAAATATTCCAATTGTTTATTTAAAAAAAATTCCAAACAATAATAATAAATATAAATTCAACTGTTTTAATAAATAATAAATTAACATATTAAAAAAACACATAAATGAATATAATTATTGTAAAGAATTTTAAATATTTGAAATGTTATTTTCTAGATATTTGTTATAAATATATTTTCATATAAAAAAAATATTTTATATAAGGTAATTGTTAAACAGAGAACATAAAAGAGTGCACAACGAGTTTGAAATAAAAAAAAAAAAAAAAACATACCTATATAGATATAGATATATAAAAAAAGTCATATCATTTGGGCTGGTTATATACAAAGGTTTCACTTGCATTCCAACGATGCTTGCTTGTGTTTTAGCTCGCGCCTTAAAAACTATATTGCAAATAGTTTTGTACAAACTGTATTTTATCCCACGAGCACAAAGCACCGAACGCGTAAAAGTAGGCGCACCATGCATATATATACCTGTACACAATAAATTTATCTATATGTACATGTATATGTATAAAATTGTCGGTGATGGAATTAAATCAGTGGAGAGAGAGTAGAAGGAATAAACCATGAGACCAATTGTCCATATAGCACAATAAATATATTCACCTTATTTTTTATATTTTTTCACACAGTCATCCTATTGTTCTTAAAGAAACATATATTCTTTATACGCCCAGATTATGAACGATGAGTCGAAAAATTCCTAGCTTTTATTATCATTATTTTTTATATTTTAAATTTTTACTCCGAATAATTTTTATATATTTTTAATTATCATTTCTTTTTTTTTTATATAATAAGCATTTTTTTATTCAATCATTATTGTGTAATGTAAATTATTTATTTATTATCAAACAATTTGTTTTTTTGTGTGTGATATAATTATTTTTAAACACGACGATTCAAAATATATTATGAAGAATGAATTGCATAGATTAAATGACTTTTTTTCATTATCTGGTAGAAACTAGTTTTCATGTAATTCATGGTGTTTGAGAAAGCAATGATACTTAAAAAAAAATTAAATATACTCGACATACACATTCACTCGTTGTCGACCAGTGACCCAGAATTTGTCCGAACGTTCTCGACATAAAACGACTTAAGTGGTGGAAGAATTCTCTTGAATAAAAGAATCATTCTTAATCATTCAATAAAAATTAATCAGAGTAAATTATTTATTTTATTTTTTTTTTCAGTGAAAATAATAATAATCATAATAAATTTTAAATATAATTTATATAAATTAAAATGATATATATTAAATTATACATATATTTAAATTGTATATTATAATAAAAGTCGATGAAAATATTTAAAGCATTTTTTTGTAATATAAATTTTTTTAAATATTCTTTCCGGTTAGTCTAGAAAATTAAACGGCGTTCAAATATTTTCCGTGGGCGTATTGCCTTGCTTCCTTGAGGCAAGATAGACACGGCGCCGCATTGTATATCATACTGTACATATACTGTGTAATTTTTTATGTATTGCATGGTCCAGGCTACTTTGTAATGCAAGTTTATAAATTATAATATATACGAGTCTTGAAATAACTCGATATTAGCTTTGATTTCCATCAGACATTCACCACAAATTACATGTGAATTTAAAAATAATAAAAAATAAAAAAATAAAATATGTATATTATATAAATCAACAAGTATATATTATGTACATGCATAGAGTATATAGTAATCTGTTAATTTTATTTATTTTCTTACTGAGACTTCAGTACGACCTGTGACTATGTCAGGTGGATTTGCAAAATGCTACCGGTACACGCGTTTTATTATATGCATATATATTTTGTCTCTTTTAAATCCCACACATTTACCAACATTAAACATCTATATGATATATAGAAAATATAAAAAAAAAAAAAGCATGTATTTTATATGTCCAATATTTTATATACGATATGTGTGGGCATGGTGAACATATATCACTTGAATTATCACATGAATTTATTAACAGATATAAATAATAAAAATATAAAATTTATATTTTAATTTGTATATAGGTAAATTTTTCATTTACTTGCGGAGCTACCTGCTGTACCTGGCCCTGAGAGTATCAAGGGTATCGAGGGCATCATTGAAATTTTATTTTGAAAAAAAAAAAAAAAAATGATAATTTATACTGTACGACTAGATAATAGTTGCTAAATGAAAAATAAATTATTTTAATTAATAAATTATCAATTTTATGCATAGGTGAATATAATAATGTAATGTTAATTTTGGTTGGTTGTTAACGCATGGTATAAATCCATTATTGGAGATGTAGTGTTGTAGCATAAATGCATATTATATATGAATATGGGTATATGACTATTCGTCACGCAAGGGGAATGTCTTGAATATCCAAGTTTGGAAAGATTCCTGAAGCCCCTCAGGCACAATTCGTGTCATGGTCCTCACTGATCGCAACATTATTTTTATATGTTTTTTATTATATTTTTTATTTTACACATACTATCTTTCTCTCTCTCGAGTGGTATGTTTATGTGCAACAAAAATAATGCAAGAGAATAACAAGGACAGAAATAATTCAAGTTACTATCGCGTGCATATAAATATACTAAATAAAATAAAAAAAAAAAGAGACAAATTGAGGTGGTGGTAGTGTGGTGGTAGCCACACGTGTGATTTTGCTATAAAACCTCTGTTAATTTTCACAGAATTCATGTAAATGCATATATAAATATTAACATTATATAAATTTGAAAAAAAAATAGAGAAATATATATTTGTAATGAAGAAAAAAAAAATAAAAACGAATGAAAATTAATTCCACAGTTCCTGAGATTCCGTTTTTGGAATCTCTTGGAATGCGAACGCTGCACTTTGCACCGTTTGCGTATATATTAAGTTGATGAAGAAAGATGAAGAGTAGGGAGAATGACACAGTGTGAAAGAGATTAAACAAAATAAAAAAATACTTTTAAAAAAAATTTAAAATACGATGATGATGATGATGATGAAAAAAATAAAAAGTCTGTGGACCAACTGGTCGCCATCTGTGTTTTGGAAAAATCTCTCACACATTCTTTGAGTCGTTAAAAAACATATATGTTTTTTTTTTTTATTTAATTTTTTTCTTAAATCATGTCTATTTTTTTTTTTTTTTTTGACTTGTATATAGCCTTCACTTTGATATTTTTATTTTTCGTAGGATTACATGTTGGTCTTCGTGGTTGGTGTGTTTATAGTTCATGGCATTCTTTCTTCTATCGAAGCCAAAACTACTAGCCCAACAAGTATTATTATAAAAATAGATTTACGCACACGTACGTTGGAATTTTCATCAGGAAAACTTGACTACAAAATTATCTAATATACACTATACATAATTGTCATACTTAATTTTCAATTACCAAGTATTTTTAATCTTTAAATTTTAAAATTTTTTTACAACAATAAAATGCATATTTAATTTAAATAATAAAAAAATTATTCAATTGACATTATTTCCTTATAAACAAGTTCATTAACCACTCAGAGAAAAAAAAAAAAAATTTATATTTCACATTAAAAATTAAAAAAATAAAACAACTCTAGATTCGCATCCAAAAAGTTCATATTTGTGTCAAGAATTTCACGATATGAATTAACAAGCAATGAATGTCTCATGAATTCAGCATATATATATTTTTTAATCATTCGAATAATTATAAATAATAAGATAATTTGATAAAAAAAATAAAAATTATATTGGTATTTTAATGAAGGAATTTTTGAAGAGACGATTTATGAAGGAAATTGTCAGTTATCAATGAAGACCGATTAATGTGAAGTATAAAAATAATTTAAAAAATATAAAACACGATACATATTAAAAAAAGTAAAGAGAGAGAGAGAGAGGATTGATATAATAAAAAAAAAAAAAGAAAAAAAAGAAAATAAGGAATTAAGTCAAGTACGAAAAATGTATGTGTCCCCAAGGGGCAACCCTCTTTGACTCGCACGGATGCATCTCTCGTTGGGAATGCACTTAAAAGCCGGCAAGGTTCTATTTTTAGGCACAAGTGGCCGGTTACATACATTATATACCGGTTGCAAAGAGAACGAGTCGTTCAAAAAACAAAATAAAAATAAAAAAAAGGCAGTTCTCAATGCAACCAACGAAGAGATGCATGTATGCATTTGCACGTGCGTGTGTATACTCCATACTCGGATAAAAACAACATCCAAATAAAATAAACAACTTTTAAACAATAAAAATAAATAAATAAAAAAAAAAAAAGATAATAATACTTTGCAAGTTCTTTCTTCAAATGGTCCAGACACTCCAAAACTCGATCGAATCATGAGCACCATCTGTTGGCTAAGAAAATTTTTTTTTTTTTTTTTCTTTTTTCATTTTAGCGTTTCTCATTATTATTTATTGTTTTTTTTTTTTTTTTTATATTTTATTTATTTATTTATTTTTTTCCTTAAAACTGGCATAATTGCTTTTCAAAATTGACGAAATTCTCAATGAGAGGTGAGGGATATTATTGGCTTTGAAAAGAACCGACCCAGTATTTTTTTTTATTTTAATTTTTTATATATTTTTTTGGAAAGCCGCAAATGTGCGTAGGCGGTAAAAATCTGTCGGTTTATTCGTCTGGCATTTCAGCATTTAATTCTTTTCGGATGCGGAACGCATTCCAGAATGCATACCAGGCAACGTCACGGTGACCCAAATTAACAAAACATCCTCATGGTTCAAATTGAGGATATTCAGACCCTAGTAATTATTTACTTTTTCTATATATTTTTCTTCAAAAAATAAAAATACTATTTTTTATTTTCAACTAAAAAATTTTTAAATTATACTTGTAACAATTTTATTATCATGATATATTTATATTTTTTTTTTGTGGTATTTCATAAGGGTGTGTCAATAATTGATGGTATTTTTGAGCATCAAAAATTGTCGTAAAAAAATTTGACCACCCACGTTGGGAATTACATCAACCACAAAAATTTTGAAAAAATAAAAAAAAGAAAAAAAAACACTTGTTGCTTATCGATTAAAACCATCAGAGAAATAAATTTTTTATCAAATGCAATGTTATTTATATTTTAAATATCAAATGGATCCTATAAATAATACTGTAATAATTATTTCCATTAACAAAAGTCATGCACTTAACAGTGCAATTACATACTTGATAATAAAATTGAAAGAAAAAAAAAAGTGTAATTTAAAAATATAAATAAACATTCAAGATATTTTTAAAAAAATTTAAAACCAAGAATTTCGATAAAGTATAGTGAGTTTAAATTAAAATGTATTCATGATTATGCCTAATTATCACAAATATATTATACACAGTGGAAGCAAGTCTAACATCGTAATAACCATAGATGTAATGGCTCATCAACTACGTGACCATCGTGCGTTAAACATCAGTACTTATGACCCTGCGGGATTTAACAATCTTTATATTTTATTTTTCATATACTCAAACTGCAATTACATACTTTTTTATTATTTTCACATAAAGTATATATATTTGTGGTATTTCATTTATAATAATAATTAAAGATTTTAGAATTTAAAAAAAAAAAATGTTTTTAAATATGCATCAACACATAGGTCTGTGAACTTGGCCCCCGAAGTTTAAATAAAAAATTTATAATTTTTTTTTAGATTCCTTTATGATAGTAGTTGATAGTAGTAAAATTTTTTTTGATAGTAGTTCAAAAATAAATCTTCAAATTTTTTTTATTTTTTCATAATGTGTCGGAATTAATAATTTCTCTTTTAAAACTAACTATTATTGATTGTAGTAATTTTAATAAAAATTTTCAACAGACCTTCAACATGAGTTTAATATATTTTTATCATTTCGAAAATTATAGTCAATAATTATTTTGTAACGATCAATCAATCATATAATATTTTATAATCAAAGAATAAAATATTTATGTATATAAAAAAAAAACTATATTCAAACAAAATATATGTATATTTAAAAAAAAATTTAATGTCAATGTTTTTTATGAGTTTTTTAAATTACCTGAGAGGAACTCAGAAGCCAAGTTTTTTTTTTTTTTTATTATTTATCTTTATATATGTATGTTGGATTTTTTATTTATTTTTTTTCATCTTCGTTAAATCTTTCTCTCTCTTTTTGATATAACGTAAGTCATTTTAGTGACCACCCACTCATTGGTGACTCTAATCCTTTCAAACAGTAGCCGTTACGCATTTGATCGTAAATCATTTTTCCATCCTCTAAAAAAGATCACCATCTTTCACGACGGCTTACAAATTGGTTAACAAAAGGTGATTCGGAACTTCTCGCCATTAGCAAAGGTAGATAAACCGAAGTAAAAAAAAAAATGTTTAAATGAGAAACAAAAAACATTAGGAAGGAAGAAAAAAAAAAAGTAAAAGAATGGCAGGCAGTCTAAACCAATGGATTAAAAAAAAAAAAAAAATTCTTCATTCTTTTGGAGAACTTGTGCGTATACCTTTTTTTTTTTTTTGGTAATTTTTTTATTTTTTATTTAACTGTTTTCGTTGATCCCCCCTTGGACCCCACAATTCGCGAGCACCTTTTTTTTAAAACTATTTTTAAGAAGGACTACCGGTGACGATCAGCTTCCAAGAACTGAGGTCACGTTTCCACGAATGCAAATATCAGACACACCATGGGGATTACCTCACTATATGTTGATTTAATATCTATAAATTTATGAGTATTTATTATGACGTTATAAGGGTAAATTCAAGAACATTAAATAAACATTAGTTATTTAAAAAAAACATGTAAATAATAAAGATAATGATAGAAAAAAAAAAGAATAAATTAACTTGTTTTATTTTTGTGTGTGTGTAAATAAAAATATATATAACAAATAACAAATTATTGTAAAATAAATATAAGAAAGTAGCTGAAATAGAATTATTTTTTTTATTATAAATTTATTTTGAAATAATAAAGACCTTTGGAATTTAACTTGAGAAGATAAATTTGATAGTCGTCTGGGAATATAAATTTATTTCAAAATTTATTTGAGTAAAAGAATCAAGTAGTAAAAAATAATGATAATACTATTCCAGAAAAAAAAATGCAGGGTGTATGGAATGTAGTAGAAAAAGATTAAGTGAAAAGTGTCTTAAAGAATTTTCATCTAATATAAATTTCCAAGGAAAATAGAAGTAAAAGAAAAAAGAAAAAATGAGAAAAATTTATTATTTATTAAGCAACTGCAGGTTGATTTGTTTGTCATTGAAATTCCAATGTACCCCGAAGAGCACCCTTCAAAAATCAACAAAAGAAAAAAATAAAAAGAAATGAATGTAGACATTTATCATAATCTTATCTCACACTGGGTTTCTTTTCAAAAAAAAATTCTAAAAGATAACGAGAACAAATATTTTTCAAAAAAATTTCAAAAGAATTTGATGAAAAAAAAAAAAAAAGAATATATTTTAAAGTAAAATAAATGATATTTCGTTTGACCTAGAACAAGACTTAACATTCTTGAAATTTATATTGACGAAATACTTTTATTGTTATTAATCAAGGTTGTTTTTTTTTTTTATTATCGAATTAATAAATATTCAATTGACCAATGACAACATTTAAGATATAATAAAATCTGTTTTATGAGTAGAAATTTTTAAATTTTTTATTTTATATTACTAAAATAATTGTGCAACAACTGAGAATTTAAATTTAGCAAACGTATCACGATTTTAGGAATATGTTGGCCGAGTATTAAGTCAAATAAGTGTGTAGGATGAGGATACCATTGGGCCAGGTGATGACTTGGAAGATTTTTTTATCAAATCACGTTTGATAAAAAATTAGCTTATTATATTCGGATCAGTCAAAAAAATACTGTCAACAATTTCTGCTCTAATATCAAATAAATATATAAATTTTTACTCCGAAAATTTATAAAACTTTCTGATGAATTTTCCTGGCTTAAATTGAGAAAATTTATAAATAATCTCGCGAATAAATAAGCAAAGCATCGGGTGAAAAAAATTCTTTGGATTTTTTTTAGAATTTTCACGCAAATTGGCCGGAAATTTTTGGAGCTATCTCATGAAAATTATCGAGATAATCCAGAGAAATATTTCTACCAAAGAATAGTGAAAAAAAAAAATACGTATTTGTATATTACACGACGACAAAACTCTTAGCCGGATATCCGTTCTTTTTTTATTTTTTTTTCTCTCAATCTTTATTTAAAATTTAATTATTATCATTATTATTATTTATACTTTTTGTTTTTTTTTTTTTTTATAAACCTCGCAACCTTGATCAAACAAGTTTTTTGCCCAATTGAGAAATACGCTCAATGTTGTTAAAATAAAACAAAAATATTTATAAAAAAAAATTATCAAAAATATGTCACGGGCATTACCACACAACTTCCCATGATGAATTTTGTTTTTTTTTTTTTTCTATATATTTTATTATTTTTAAATTCCATCGCGGCAGACTAAAGTAATATTTTGATACACAGTAGCTAAATAAAAATAAATAAATAATGCAATTTACACGTGTTATAAAAGGCTGAAAGAAAAAAAAAAAAAATAGAAATCCCTTTAAAAAAGTAGCTCCAAAACTATTTGACATAAAGTTTAACAAAAATATATGTAAAATAATTTCTCAAGAAAATTCCACAAAAGAATTTACAATTGAATTTATCCAGTGTATAAATATAATAATACAAAAATAAAAAAATTCCCACAATAAATAAACATATTATTTTACATATACATAAACATCATTTTAGGTAACGTCTGAATATTATTTTTTTTTTTTTATCAAGCAAGTGAAAGTAAACGTGACGTTCGCATTCCAAGATCACCCGTCCTTTTTCATCATTCGTCTTTCCTCACACCATTATTATTATTTATTTGTAATTTTTTATTTATTTTTATTTCTCAATGTGACTTTTCCGCATTGAAAAATAAAATAAGTATGATTACAATATGCACTGTATCTAGTCATAAGAGTAGCATTACTCAAAATAAAAAAAAACAACTAGAATTATCAATATTAAAAAAAAGAAAAAAAAATATTAATCTGAAACGAAAGTGCATCGTACGTTTTTTTTTTTTTACCGCAAAGTAATAAAATAATAATGATAATAAAAAAAATATAAATATAAATGTAATTTCAATTTGAAAAATTTATGATTGGTTGCAGGATGTTATTGAGGACCGTTGAATGGCCTGGAAATGAGATTTTCACATTTCTCCAGTAATAATTTTACTTATTTATTTAATCATTTAAAATAGCCTGGGGCATATTGAAGATATAACGTCGGCCCTGGCGCCTGGAATGCGGGCGCGGCGAACGATTGGTCTGACATTGTATGCGTGCACCAGAGTAACACTCACTTTAATATACACATATATACAAAAAATTAAATAAAAAAATTTGAAAAAAAAATTAAACTAACACGCGTGTGTATCTATATAATATTCATAGAAAATAATAATACACACAAGAGCAACTAAAATTAAAGACAAAATCATGAAAAAGCCATGGTATTAATTTCATGTGATAAAAATAATAATAATTTATTTATTTACCTGTCTCGTGGATCAATCCATGTGGTTTTTTTAGTATTGTGATCAATGAAATACTCCTTTCCGTCAAAGTCCTCGGCGACATCCCACCCGTCCGGAAGTGGTATTTCCCCATTTCGTCTCTTTGGCATATTTTACAGCGCTCTAAATTAATTTAATAATCATTAATATTGTTTATATTTAAAACAGTGAATTGAGATAAATTAATGTTTTTTTTTTATCTCATTAATTTTACTATATTCAACAAGTTTATATTTATTTTTTTCGAATCAAGTTTTACATAAACACGCAGAGCAAATGGAATTTTTTGAAATATTTTTATTGGATAGTGTGTTTATATGCATAATACATGGATATATGAAAGTATTCTGGAAGACACAAGGCAGATGGAAGAATCGACAGATGGTCAGGTTGTTTTTTTTTTTTATTTTTCATTGAGATGGACTCAAAAAATCGAGTAAAACTGGATAAATTGTGCTCCAAAAAGGCAAAAAAAAAAGAAGATATTTTTGTTTAAATGCTGAATGTAATATCAAAAATTACAGTAATGATAAAAAAAAATGGAATTATATTTATCTCAATGCACTCTTTTGCAAAAATAATATCCGCCATCATGAATACCTCATTATCATGAGCAGCGGAGTGACGTCAGAGTCCCCGCCTTCAGATTCCTCTTGAGCGAAATTCCACCGTTAACATTGCCGGGAACCAGGGTACATGTATTCACAAATATGTGTATATGTTAACTTTGTATATGTTTTCAAGTATATTATTTGCGAAACACGATCACCAATGAATAAAATATTCCTCTCTAAAGACACACTTTCTTGGATTATTCTCTTCTCTTGCACTTGAAATTCCCTTTTTGCAATTTATTTTCATTCAATTTTCTTTTTTTTTATTTATATTACTCTTTTACACTTGATTTCAACGAAACAAGTAACAATTCAACAAAACAAAAAAAAAAAAAAAATAGAGAAAACCAAAAAAAAAACCAAGCCACTTCCCGGTAAATTTAAAACGCACTCACATCACCAAAAAAACCTGTTTTCATTCCTTCCTAAAGAATATCTTTTTCAAGAATTTTTTTTTTTTTTTTTCTAAAAAATATATTTAATTTTTTTTTCTCTAAATTAATTACGCTTCCAGTGATGTATTTAATAGTGGAATTTTTGAATTATTTAACCTCAGTTTTGAGAATATATGTTTAATGTTTTTTTTTATTTTTTGTAAAAACACCAACACGTTTGTGTTATTTGCATATGACACAAGACAGCTTGTCATTGACTTTGAATATTTCGATTATAATCCGATCGAAGCTTGACTTGCACAGCTGGATATACTTTAAATAAAACAATTCAACTTTTGTTTTAAAAAATATATTTTTTTTATATTCCCATGTCTGGCTGTATATTGAATTATCAATTTGAAACACCTCAACTATATGGAGTCAAGTATACTATACTCAAAAATTTATTTTAAAAAATAAATAACAAAACACGCACTGTCACTTACTCACAATGCTTGAATCTTCTTCAAAGTGTCTTTCAAGTCAAGTAATAATAAAAAAAATTTTTTAAAATTTAAAAAAAAAATCACCAACACAAAATACACTTTTAAATAATAATAATAATAATAATAATAAACACGGTAATTCACTGTCAAGTCACGAAAATACAAATCGACATGTCTCGGATAAATAAAAAAGCGAAATAATTTTATCCCTGTATATATTTTTGTATAATTTTTGTTAAAAAGACAAATAAAAAAATTCTTTAAGAAAATTAAATTTTGTGTTTTATTTTTTTATATAAAAAATTGATGTAAAAAAGAATTTCCGAAATTCAAATTTGATTTTTATATTTCACAATGATTTGTTAATAAAAATTTAATAATAAATATATAATTTATTTAATTGAAATTTATATTTAATAACAATGGTAATAATGTAATAATAATATATATTGTTTTAATTTAAAATATAGTGAGTGTAATATTAAACGTACGACTCGCCAGCAACGAGCATGCCGGGCTTCGAGACATGCCTGAACATTTTCATGCCGTGCCAAGCGAGTCTTTCTCAATTCCCCTCTCTCTTTCTCTCTCTCGCGTTGATTATCTTTCTCTTTTTTTTCAGCTTTTTTACAGCTTGCCTCAATACACACACACACGCGTTTATCTCACTTGAGCACGTTATATCACATAAGCATCTATCCTTATTTAAAAAACATATATATAATTTTATATAGCCAGTTACACTGTCACGTCGTTGTCTCCCACTGTATGTATTTTAACGTCTTTCTCGTGTCTCTGACCGCTGTGTGCACGAACAACGACAACGACAACGACAACTCCAAAGTTGTAACCATCAACTTTATTCCCCTCTCATCGCCCCCTTACCCCCGCCTGTGACCGTAACAAACCAATGCCTTTTGCGATCCTTAATTCACATATTTTCCGTATAAATTTTTATAGTGGCGCCACTGTACGTGCAAAAATTCTCGCTCTCTCTCTCTCGCTCTTTTTTTTTCTCTCTTTGAACTATGCAAATATTTCATCTCATGTGGTGCAGGACTGCAGGTGCGTAAATGTAAAAGGAAATTAAATTGTAGCTCATTGAGGATAGAAAGAAATAGAATAATAGAACGATGAGGAGAGGGTAATAAACAGGGGGCGGGAAAACTAAATAAAAATTTTTATGGACGGCACTTAATATAATGGTATTTGGCTCGTGTCAATAATTTTTTTTTTTTTTTTTTTAATCATTTTTATTTATATGATTGAAAATTGTACTTGTTAAAAAATTCCTCCGGAGGATTTTGAAAAATTACAGGGTGATTTTCGGAGTAATCTCCGGGCAAGCTATGAAAAATTTTTTACTCCGTAATTTTTAGAAATTTTTTTATAGAAAATATCGAAGATTATCTCGATGTAATTTTGAAAATTGAATTTGAAAAATTCGAGGGACATAAAATTGCAATACGGTGTCATTTAATTTTTAATTTTTTGTTTATTATTTCAAGTTGACTTTTTGAAAATTAAAATAATACAGATGTTTTTCATTGAGATTATTATTAAAGAATTTTTTTTTATTTATAAAAAAATATATAATAAATTAAATAATCAGAAATATTTTTAAAGATAATTAAATATTTATTGGAGATAAGTTTGTGTTTTGAATTCTTGAGGTGTTAAATTTCAATGCAATATATTTTATTGAGTTTTTTTTTTTTTATTTGAATTAAATTTCAATATATCAATAACTAAATATGTGTATAGTGATAATAATGTTGTATGTTGTTTATTTATTAAGCTTTTTTTATTTTTTTTTTTTTATTAAATATTATTTTGCTTATGCGTGAGCACGTGCTCAAATAAAAATACAATGTCGAGTGTAATTGTTATGGCTAATGCGTATTGAATTGACGATAAAATTACAAGATGAGCAAGTTAAAATTATTGTTAAATAAATAAATGCATTTATTCATTAGCATTCTGTCTGTATTTAATATTTTTCTTGATTTTTTCTTTTAATAATAATTATGTATTTGATTAAATAAATATAGCATCAATGACCAACTTATTGATTGATTATTCTTTGTTTTTTTTGATCAATTAAAATTATATGTTAATTTATTTTTTAACTATTTTTTTTATTGTTATTTGTCATGATTTTGAAATTTTTGTGGCTAATGAATTTTGACAAATATTCAAGACATGATTATTTATTTATAATTTTTCTATAAAAAATTTTGAATTAAAGATTTTATTGACATGATTAACATGATTTGTGTTAACGATTAAATGAGATATTTTTACGTCGAACACCTGTCGCTTAATGACAAAAATTCAAATACATATCCAGCTGTTTTATTTCATCATTATTGAGACTCATAATCATTTATTAAATTTTTTTATTATCAACTGTTTAATTAACAAGCCAATATTTAAAAATTAAAAAATTTAATTATTTAAAATTTACTGTAAATTTATTGGTTTTAAAAATTCTTCATTTTTTTTATGTAAAATTTTTTTTGATATATTATTAAGAAATTAAAAATTACTATCAATATTTTTGTTTACTGTTTTTTTTTTTATTTTTTCAATTTTATAAATTAATTTAATACTGATTAGAATATTTTTTTAAATAATGGATTAGTTCATTTTTTAAATTTTATCTTTTTTTTTCATAGTTGTTATTGTATTTGAATTATATAAATTAGTTTTTATTGATAAAATATTTTTCATGTCTGATAATAATGATCCTTCGAGGCTTTTGTATATTATCAATATAAATTCCATTTATTTTTAAATATTATCGATGATTAATCAATAGCTGACAATAGAATAAATCAACGAAAAATATAATAAATAAAATTTAACGATTTTTCTTGGCCAAGTTATAGAGAAATAAATAATAAAAAAAAAAAAACATTAACAATAATAATTCTGGTCTTTTTATTAATTCAAATGTATGAAGCACATACGGCCCTGATATTATACCGAGCATGCGCAATAAAATCGTGACCTGTGAAATAAAAAAAGAAAAAAATAAAAAAAAATACATTGAAAAAACGCCACGACGACGAGTCAAAATGACAATAATATTGCTTAAATAAAGAAAAAATAAAAACAAATTACAACTTAACTACCACGTGACAGGATTATTTTTCAACACATGTTAAATTTGACATATCGCTCAACAATTTGTGTAAGTTTATAAATTAATTTAATCATAAATAATAAATAATAATAATATAATTTTAGATTGCAGAGGTTAATCACGTCACTGTTGCTTGAATCATTGATAACAACAAAATATTATCAAATTGATAATACGTAATTTATTATAAAAATAATAATAATTATCATAAATTTGAACTTTCTCGTAAGTGAACCATAAATAAATAAAAAATGGATTCAGACAGTGATTGTGCATTTGAGAGTGCTGATGAAGAAATTGAAGTACGTCGTGGTACATCAACGAGAAATTTATCAGCCAATAAAAACCGTACAATGTCAAGTAATTTTAATTCAGCAATTGATTCAGACAGTGATGATGACAACGAGTTTGTTACAACAAATGTTAATACTGCTTCGTGGTCAACTGAAATATCAGATGTACAAAATGTATCTAAAGTAAAAAATAACAAATCAACAGATGTAACAAAAAGTCAAGATGATGAAATTAATTTAAAAAAACAATCATCATTATCTGAGGAAAAAATTAATTTACAAAAACGTAAAAAACCAGAACGTAAACAAAAGACAGATAATAAGCCATCTGGTTTTGGTGCTAAAAAATTAGGATCTAAAATAATACCAGATAAATCATCTGTTGAAGTGTCAGCATCAATTGATGATGAAAAAAAAAAATCAACAAGTAATCAAGAATGCTGGGAATTTAATGATGAAGAAGCTATGAAAATTTTACAAAAAGAAAGTCAAAAAAGTAAAATTAAATGGAGTAAAAGTAAAGATGATGTACATGATGATTTAGTTGATGTTCCTGAAGAATTAAAGTCAAATAAAAGTTTCAAAGAAGTATTTAAATTAGATAAATGGGAGGCAGTTAATGATGAAAAAATTGAAAAAAATTTAAGTCAAGATAAAATTCAATCAGTTTTAGAAAAAATACCATCAGCAACAACAACACCTGATGATAGTTCATCAAGTGGATGGGGAAGTTGGGGTAGTTGGGGTGTAAATTCACTTATAAATACAGCGAGTATAGGAGTATCAACAATTAGCAGTCATGTGTCACATGGTCTTACATTATTAGAAGAAACAATGAATGTTCCAGAATCAGAAGATGTTGAAAAACCAATTGAACAATTGAGTGAAAAAAAAATGACTGGTAAGTTAATAATATTTTTGTTTCATTTAACTAATTTAAATGTCATTAATTAACATTGTTCACATTGAGACAATGTAGCAGCTTTTTTTACTTTTATTCATTTAAAACGTAAATTGTCAATTATGTAGGACAAATTAATTGGCAAATTGGGCAAATGATGAGTCATTTAAATGTTGATGGAAACAAAATTTATTTAATGATTCATGGGAGTTATTTATTTTGTTATTTATTTTTTTTTGTAGAAGAAGACAAGGTAGAAACAACATCTCAAGATGGTCAAGCAAGTTCATTTGGTTTTGAAAATTTTATGTATGGTGTATCATCAATAACAAAATTAGTTGAAAGTACAGGAAGTAAAGTTATAAATGGTGGATTAGAAACATTAGAAACAATTGGAAAAAAAACAATGGAAGTATTACAAGATGGTGATCCTGGTTTAAAAAAGAAAAGAGCATTTTTTATGAATGAAGGTGATAAGCCAATACTTTCACAAATGTTAAGAGAAGCTAAGGATAAAGCTGAAATTGAAGAAAAATCAATTGAAGGAAAAGAATTTGCTCGTAAAGTACATTTTGAAATATTATTTGATGATTTTCAGGGACTTGTACATCTAGAGGCACTTGAAATGTTATCAAAACAATGTGTTATGAAAATACAACAAAAATTAGTAACACTTGATTTAGATGATATGAATTCAATTCAAGAAACACTTGATGAAATCAAAGAACTTTGTGATCTTGGTGATGAAGATGATGAAGAAGACAATGAAGATGATGAAAATTTAAATGATAAATTAAATAATTCATGCAAAGAACTTGGAGTTGATATTAATTATCATAAAATTAATGAGGTAATTTTATTTTATTTTTTTAAATTATAATAACAAAAAAATGATTAAATCAAACATGTTTTTATTATTGTTTTAGATATGGGAAGAAAGTAAATTATATATTGATAATATTTCAAAGCCAGATTCATCAATAACTGACTTGGAAATATTTCAAAATGCCATATCAACACTTGCTAAATTTACAGCTGTGTCAGTTGAAAGATTTCACAAAACAGCTGAATTATTATTAATAAAAGAACGTCGTAGTACAGTCAATGAAGCTGATGCATTGGTACAATTGACTAAAATATTATCTGGACAAATTGGTATTGCTGCCAGTTTATTCTCAAAGTGCCTCAATGAACGAATTGAAAAATATAAAAAACCTAGTGAAATTGTTGATATAACCACCATTTTTTTGGAGGCAAGCAATGCAAGCTCTTACATACAAGATGCTTTCCGATTGTTGATGCCTATTTTGCAAGTTGGCGCAATTTAAAAAAAATTAACAAAATATTTCTTTTGTTTTTTGATATTAAATTTAATCATAATTATTTTTCTTTTTTTTTTTACAAATGGAATTCTTATTCAACTAACAAATAATTGTAAAAATCATTGTTTATTAAAATTATATTTTTTTTAATTTTTTTTTTCTTTATAATATTACTAATAAATCATGGGAAATATTTAAATAAAAATCTGCCAATGAGTATCATTGTTATTCAA
Organism: Aphidius gifuensis; assembly: GCF_014905175.1. NCBI lineage: Eukaryota > Metazoa > Arthropoda > Insecta > Hymenoptera > Braconidae > Aphidius > Aphidius gifuensis. The sequence goes on from NC_057793.1 coordinate 3,865,995, forward strand.
ATTAATGTTTACAAAATTATTTTATTTTTTTCAATTACATTATTAGTCGGCATGGCTAGATGCCAGTCAAGAAATTAAACAAATAATTTCTAAATTCAATTGTGGAATACTTTCGTGTTCTTTGAATGACAATTTCAATCTTTTTTTTTTTTTTTTTGTTTTTTAATTGTCATGAGCAATGAAGCAATTATTAAGGCATTTAAATTTGCGTATTACTAGATTAATTTTGTTTAAATTAATCAAGCATTACGCCATCATTTGCATCAGTGTTTTCCTCGTTTATTACCAACCGGTGGTTTTTGTAATTGAAAGCTTGTGTTTGATTCATTTGATGACAATGGTGCTGTCAAATTTAATGGTGGATTAAAATTTAAACCAGTTGTTGGTGGTTTCATTGATGTATTTGATGAAATATTTGTCGCTGATGGTACTGGTGTTGCATTTCCCCAAGCTGCAATTTAAACATTTGTAATAATTAAATTTACAAGCTGATTAATCATTGCATTCTTCATTTTTTTGTACACCATTATTTGTTATTCAACTATTTTTATTGAAGTCAATACGACTAAATAACAGAGTATACGAACCAGAAAATTCCTTCGTATTTCCTTTACTTAGTTAAAATAAACTCGTTAATAAAAAAAAATAAAATTACTTTAATATTATTAATTAGCAAATTTATAAATATTAAAATTGTTAATAAAACTAGTTGATTGGTTATTATTAATTTATAAAAACAAAAACCATAAAGCAATTAGCCGCAAGCAAAAAGAAAAAGCATTTTTAGTTTTTTTACGCAGATGAAATTAAAATTATTATAGTCAAGGTGTGATCAGTGAGTTAATTAATTTAAAAAAAAAAAAAAAGTAGTATCATGTTTTTATACTAAAATAATAAGCATTAGTTTTGTTTCCCTGTTTATTTTTTTATATAAAATTATAAAACGAAAGCCCTCAAAAATTGTATTTTGTTTTTTATACATTTTTTTTTCAGTGTAGTAATAGGACAACAAATATTAATTTAATATTCAAATTTTTCAATACCTCAATAATAAAAAAAAAAATACAGCAATTACTTTTCTCCTGGAAAATGAAAAAAAAAAAAAAGAAAAAAGATTGAAATAATAAAAACGATAAAAAACATGTGTGAAAAAGATTCGACTCGTGAAATTAAAGAAAAAGAAAATTGTAAAAAGAATTGAATAAAAAATTTAAAGAATAATTCAACTTTAATATTTTATACAGCATAATTTGCAAAATATAGTTAGTGTTTCTCTACCTCACGCTAGATCCAGGCAAGACCTGAACGGAGGACACTTCAATGGTAGAGACATACTCATGGTTGTAATTATTTATATACTTGATTTCAATTCACACGTAAAGTTTTATACAATTTATCTTTTAATATCTTATTCACTTTTATAGCAAAGTTACTCACCAAGAGAATTCTGTGTACTATAACCAGGTTGTCTACCTGAATTGATTGTCGTTGATGATAAAAAACTAGTACTTCCTGTAAATTAAAAATTGTTTTTCTTTTTTAATAAATGAAATTTTTTAAATAAAAATATTAATTATGTAAATTTACCTGGACCAAATGGTGTTGGACCACTTGTAACTCTTCCAATATTACTTTGACTATTTTTACCAACAATTCTACTAGTATCATCAAACACATTTGTACTATCTTTAAGAACATATTTTCGTAAATTAAGATATTGTTCTTTTTGTTGCTGTACTTTAGCATGAACTGTTTGTAATCTACCAGCAACAGCAACTAATGATTCATATATTTTACTCATTGCCATTGTCAACTCTATAAAAACATTAATTTTTATTTATCAATCATTTAATTATTATTAATTATGGCTTATTTATAAATAAAAAAGAAAAAATAAATACCTTGTGGTGTAAGAGCTCTTGGTACCATCATACTTTGTATATGTTTTTCAGTTGTTTCAATTTGTGATCTAAATAACATCAAGTCTTGTTCAAAACTTTCAGCCAATTCCATGAAAAATAATAATGGAGCTGTATTTTCATATTGTAATCCAGATGGTGTGTCATGAGTTCTTTGTGCAATTTCAGCATTTTGTAGTGCTTTTGCTGTGTCTTGTTTGAGTTTATCAGCAAGTGAACGATCACGCTGTACAGATCCAGCTAGAGTTGTAAGCATTTCCATCAATGATGCTGTATCTTCAGCACAACGATTTAATGGTCTTGCTGATCCTCTGGCAATATCTGAACTTAGTCCTTTTTGAGTTTTTACAAATTCTCTATAATTAATAATTAAAATTAATAAACAAATAGCTAAATTTATAAATAAATAAATATATAATAAATAAATAAAATTACTTGAATCTATCAATATTTTGGATGAGCTCATTGGGAATTTGATTTTCTTTGGCAACTGTTGGACTACTACTTCCATGTGAAAGCCCTTTGTTGTTAATTGAAACATCTAAACCACCAAGACCTTTATTTGTATTGATTGTTGTTGTAATTGGTGCAGTTGATATTGTTGTTTTTGCTCCAAATAAACCACCAACTGGAGCAGCACCAAATGATGCTGTTTAAAAAAAAAAAAAAACAACAACAAATCAAACATATTTACATTTTTTAAACAACAAATTTGTTTATATATTTGATAATATAGTTACGTACGTGCTGATGTTGTTGGTCCACCAAAATTTAAACCCCCAGTTGGAGCAGCACCAAATGTTAATCCTCCAGTTGATGCTGGAGTTGTAGTTGAAGCTCCAAACCCAAGACTACCAGTTAAAGGAGCTGCTGATGCTGGTGTGCCAAATAAATTTGTTGTTGGTGCTGCTGCAGCTGGTGCTGGAGTACCAAAAAAATTTGTTGTTTGTCCTGTTGACGTTGCTGGATTTGTTAATAAGCCTGCATTTGCTGCTGCTGGTGTTGATGTACCACCAAAATTAAAATTTATTGTTGGTGCACTTGTTGCTGGTGTTGCTGTTGGTGTTCCAAATGTTAAACCACCACCAGCAGCTGGTGCTGGTGTAGAAAATGATGGTGTACCAAATGCTGGTGCTGCTGGTCTATTAATAATAATATAAATTTTAATTAAAATAATGAATAACATTTATTTGTATACTGTGTGGTGTTTAACCTCTCAAACTCACTTTGCACCAAATGCACCAAATGAAGAATTGGCTGTTGTTGTTGATGGTGTACCAAAACTAAAATTTGCCATATTTTTTCTTTTTTATAATTATACAACTATTTTTTCACTCATTAGTCAATTATTATAGAATATTATTTACAATTATTATAATTTTTTTTTATATAGACAAACATGAACATGACAAAAACATAAAAAAAAAATACACCAATGGCGACTAAAATTATTGGCGGCAATTGCGGACACAATTTGCTATGTAAGCGCTACATGGTGAACAAAAAATGAAACAAAATTAAATGTCAAAAGTAGGTAACCAATGGCAACCATTGATTATTTAAAAATCATAACAAAAACACTTGTGCGTTCACCAGAGAGTGTTTATCTTGATTTTGATAAAATAATAAAGCTATATTGTATTAACAATAATAAAATAATTATAAAAAATGTCTGAAGAAATTAAATTACAAGAATCCATAAAAAAAACTCAAGATTTATTGGGTAAATATATTAAAAAACCACCATTAACTGAAAAATTGCTTCGTAAACCACCTTTTAGATTTTTACATGACATTGTGACAGCAGTAGTCAAGGAGACAGGTTTTCTAAAAGGATTATTTAATGAATTTGAATCAAACAGTGTTAATATTAAAGAAAAAGATGCAAAGTTATCATATTTAACAAAATTAATTGATGTTGTTAAATTAATAACTGGCAATGATATTGGTGTCAGAGCATCAAAGATAATATCAGGTCAAGAGCCAATAAAAACAAATGAATTACTCCAGGCAATTGGTAAAGCATTGAATAAAAAAATATCAAGTGTTGAAGCAATTGAACATTATAAAAAATCAGGTGAAAAAAAAACAAATACAAGTAAATTAAAAAAATCTTCATCACCGCAGGAAAAATCTAATAAAGCTCATGGCTCATCTGAAGAGAGAGTTAAAAAATCAATTTCATCTGATGAAAATGGAAAAAAATCAACATCAAAAAGAACTCCATCATCAGAACGTGTGTCATCAAAAGAAAAATCTAAATCGAAAGATGAAAAAATCAGAAGAGGATCTAAAGATCATACTATTGACAAGAAAGAAATTAAAATAAAAGAAAATAAAAAAAAAGATTCATCTGATAGTATTAAAACATCAAGAAAAAATCATGAATCAATAACATCAGGTGAAAAATTAAAAAAAAAAAAACAAAAACCAAGCTCTCATGAAAATATATCGATTGAAGAAATTTCAAATGAGCCAGTTGATGAAAATTTGGAAGCTGAAAAAGAAAATCATCTTGAAATTGATAAAATAGAAGAAAAAAATTCAACAATTCCAGTTAAAGCTATGAATTTATCAACAGAATCAAATAATTTAAATGAAAAAAATTTAGAATCTCAAATTATTTTAGAATCAAAAATGCCACTACCAGCAAATGAGACACTGAGACCACCAAGTGTTAGACCATCTAGTGCTCGTCCAGGAGCACCAAGAATTAGAGGTAAAAATGAATTTGTTATAAAACCCAATGCATTAACTCAAATGGGTGATGTAAATGTTATTGTTGAGACATTTGATACAAAAGAAGATGATCAAGATGGCATGGTGGTAATGGAAACAATGAGTAATTATGATAATACACAGATGGGTAGTACAGATTTATTGAATAATCAATTGACCCAAGAGCATGGATATCTTGTTGCTCAAATACTTGAAACACAACGTGAATTAGTTAATGAGGGTAATGTTGATATTATTCCAAATAAAGTACAAATTGAATGGGACATTGGCTTGAAAAAAGATCGTGATACGGTTGTTAAAGAAATTGATAAACTTCGTGGTGCCATCCAAACATTAACAAGAACAACAAATCCATTGGGTAAATTATTTGATTTTCTTCAAGAAGATGTTGAGATAATGGAAAAAGAACTTATGAGTTGGCGTAATCAATACAAGACAATTAATGAACAGCTACAAATTGAAAAAAATTCAATTAAAGAATCAATAAAACCACTTGAAGAATCACTACGTGAAATTGAAAATTCTGTTAAGCTACAGAAACAAAGTATCTATCAAATAAAGGGTAATATTATAAGAAATCAAGAAAAAATTCATAAGCTATTAACTGGTGAATAAAAAAATATATATACAATATAAAATTATTTATTTATATTCAAGTAATTTTATATTTATTTATATGAACATTTATATATTTTGTATTGTCAATAAATATGTGTGATTATATCAACACACTGAATACTTGAAATTAAATTTTATGGAATTAATAAAATTATATTTTAAAAAGTCAAATTTTCCTTTTTTTTGAAAGACGAATAACATCAGCTTGTTAACAATAACCACTTGTTCAATATCTTCTTGGTAATTTATTGGTGAAATTTAACATATATTAAAGTCAGCTACCTGATACAATCAGAACTTTTTGTTCAACTTTTGGTTCTTCGTTGAGATAGATCAGCTTGGAACTCTGTCAGCTATTCTCTATTTTATTTAAGCAAAAAAAAAAAATAATAATATTATTACTGTCAATTAAATAATATAATTAAAAAAAGAAATAAATATTTATATAAAATAATTTTTTCAATTAAATTTGTACTTGTTATTTTTTCACCATGTACTTTTAGTAAATTAGTAAATTAATTTTTAATACATGTGTACAATCAAATATATCTTTATTATTTAACGAAAAAAGATATAAAATTTTTTTTAGTGATATTTGTTTTTTTTATAATAATGTATACAGTGTTTTTGGAAGATTATTTTAAATTTAAAATTCAAATCAATTTATAATTTTTAAATTTATTTATTTCGTGGAAGACACTAGAAAAAAAATATTTATTTGAAAAGAAAAGTTTCGGCATCTTAATAAGTACATATTTAGAATGTAAATTTTTTTTTTCTTATCAAACAAATATTTTTTCAAAAAAAAAAATTTTATTTTTATCGTATCAGTATGAGTATTATAATATTAATAATATAAAATACTATATAGTATACTTATACGATGGAAATAAAATTTTTTTTATATAATTTGTATTCTTACATATTTATATTTGGTTATACAATTATTTAAACAAAAAGTATACTGGTCCACTGAATCAAATAGTGATTACTGTTGTTTCCAATGATTAAAAATTCAATATTACTTTGTAAGTTTATTATTGCTTATCATGAATTACAGCTGTCTATATGTATATATGACTGAATTTTAATACTAAAAAATCATGTCAGAATGCTGAATATTATATTTTGTAGTATTACTTGCTGAATAATAATAGACAAAAAATGATTTATACAGTCAATAAAATTGAATTATATTTTTAAATTGCTGGAAAAAAGGTCTGTCGAATGTTTTATACACAACGGTGGAAATATTTCTCCGACAGCGACAGAAAAAACTTTCGGGGATCAGGTCACTAGCGGAGAAATATCCAAGATAGCTGGAAAAATATTTTCAGCGGGGATGATAATTATGATAATACACACTGCACACTCCATCAGAAAGTGCTGGAAAGTGCATCGCAGACCGCAGTGCATCCAGTGCATCGGTACATCTTTTCGATAAATTTAATTTTCCAAGTTTTGAATTTGTTCAACTTTATATCTGGGGAAAATGTCTGCGTAGATTTTTTTAGTTACTAACTGGGCTTAATAACTGAGCGCATTATTACTGTTATTATTATTAAATGTTTTTTTTTTTTTTCTTTATATGAGAAAGTGTTCTTGTGTTGATATTTTGTATGTTTTTGACACTTTTGACATTAAAAATATAATTTACCTAATTGAATAAGTAAGTGTAACGATTTTTTTTTGTAGATAAAAAAAATAATACTAAACACAACAATGTTATTCTTTTTGTTTTTTAATTAAAGGTCATAAAAAAAAAAAAACAACAACAATGAGAAGAAGAGCAGGAATTGGTGCAATTCATAAACAAAAACTTGAACAAGAAAAATACAAAGACAAAGGTACTGAAATACAAGACAATCAATTTGATAAAATGACAAAACAAATGGATATATTTCGTACAAATCTTGAAGAATTTTCATCAAAGCATAAAATTGATATTAAAAAAAATGCCCAATTTCGTCGTCAATTTACTGAAATGTGTGCATCAATTGGTGTTGATCCATTAGCATCTGGTAAAGGTTTTTGGTCAGTACTTGGTATTGGTGAATTTTATTATGAACTTGCTGTACAAATTGTTGAAGTATGTCTTGCAACAAATTATAAAAATGGTGGTTTAATAACACTTGATGAATTACGTGATAAATTAGTTCAAGCACGTGGAAGAAGAAAAGAACATCAAGATATAACAAATGAAGATTTATTAGAAGCTGCTAAAAAATTACGTATATTTGGTAATGGATTTACAATTGTACCAATTGGTAGAGGTAAATATTTAGTTCAATCAGTACCTGGTGAATTGAGTATGGATCATACAGCAGTTCTTCAACAAGCAAGTGCATCTGGCAATGCTTTTACATCAGTATCAATATTAGAAAATGAATTAAAATGGGAAAAAGATAGAGCACAAAAAGCCATGGATCACATGGTTAAAATGGGACTTGCTTGGCTAGATGACCAAGCTGATACTATTACTCTTTATTGGTTTCCCAGTATGTTCAATGCTTGTGTATCAACTTCAACTTTATAAAATAAATACTATCAATATGGTAATACATTTAATATTTAATTTATCATCATCATCATCATCTTCATTATTATTATTTACATATTTTAATTTATTATTTACAGTTTTTTTCCACATTTGACTAATGATGGTGTATGGTTTATTTTGACGTCACCTGTCACTCTCATCTGTCTGGCATCTGAGGAAATTAAAATGTATATTATTGAAAAATACAATGTAAATAAATGGTGAGTCTATTGATAAATCAATATTTTTATTTACCTTTGCATTATCCTGGCACGACACATTGCAACTTGTTGACGACATGATAATAATTCTCTATTTAATTCTTCATTTTCTTTTTGTAAATTGACTGATTTTAAACGTAATTCTTGGTAACGAGTTTGAAATTTTTCAGCCAAAAATTCAGCTTCATCTTTCCATCTAACAGATAATTTAAATATAATTAATTTTACTTTTTTTTTTATATTTTAAATTTAATTATTACTTTTTTCTTTTTATTGTACTTACTTGTTTGACAATTCTTGATGAATTTTTACATGCTTTGTTAGCTCTGTTATTCTTTCTTCATATTTTTCTTGAATCATTTTAAAATTAAATGATTTTTCAGCATCAATTGACTGATTTATTTCATTTCTGTTACTTGAAAACGAAAAAAAAAGAAAAAAGTTTTACTATTTACTATTTACTTAATTAAAATAATAAATTCACTTACATGTAATTTTTATTTTGAATATTTTCAGTTTTTAATAATTCTATTTGATTAGTCAACATGTTGATTTTATCATTTGACTTTTCAAGAGTATCATTTGATATTTTTAAATTATCTTGCAACTCTCTTATTCTATTTTCCAACAAACGTCTTTCATTTTCTCTTCGCATAGTTTCACGATCAAATGTTATTTGCAATGATCTCAATTCACTTGTTGTATTTTCACGTTCATCAAGTGCACGAGTTAAACGTTTATCAAGACCAGTACATCTATCAACAACATCCTTGACTCGATCATCTGCTTCTCTTACTCTTTCTTCCATTTCTCTAGCAGTATAACTTTGATTACGCCTTAAACGATCATTAACACTTGCTAGTCTCTCTTCAAGTTCAACAATTCGCTCATCAGATAAACGTATTTTATCTTGAATTTTTTTTTTATAAATTTCTTCATTGTTTATTAATTTTTCATTGGCTTCTTTTAATTTTTCTTCAAGTTCAATTACTTTTAATCTTGTCTTTTCATTAAAATCATCAGAACCATGGTTCATTTTTTCTAGCTCTTGTTCAAATAATCGACATTCTCTTTGTGAACGATCAAGATATGTTGTTTTTTCACGTAATTCTGATTTTAATTCTTTTATTTCTAGAATATATTTATTTATTTTTTTATCATAATTATCTTTGGATTTTTCAAGCTCATTCTCTAAACGTTTTGCAAAAGTTTCAGCAAGATTTGTTAATTGTTTTTCTAATTTCTCTTTCTCATCGATTAATATTTTTTCACGTTGGGCTATTGATTCTTTTTCTTTCATTGCTGTTTCAATTAATTCAATAGCTTCAGCTACTTTATTTTTTGACTCTTGATCTTTAACTGTCAATTTTTTAGCCAATATTTTCGTTTCAATAATATCATTTTCTAATTTTTTCATTGAATTTTTATTAATTAATAATTCATTTTCTTTTTTTTCTAATTCAAGCTGCAAATTATTTATAATTTTTTGATTATCTTCATTATTTTTCATTAAATTATCTTGCAATGATTTATATTTTTTTTCAATATTCGTTTTTTCATTATTTAATTCTTCAATTTTTAATTTTCCTGTTTCCCAAAGTTTTTCATATTTTATAAAATTATTTTTAGCTTGAACAAGTTTTTCCTCTAGTGCTTTTATTGCTTCTGAATATGTTTCTTTGATAGTATTAACTTGTTTATCATTAAAATTATATTTTGATAATTTTATTTCTTCTTCAAGTGTATCAACAGCTTTCAATGACATTTGCCATAATTGATAAATTGATTCTTTTTCAAATTGTATAATTGTCATTTGTTTTTTTAAATTATCAATTAATTCAGTATTAATATTACTTCCTGGACAATCAACACAGCTTGCATGATTAAATTCTTCACGTATTAATACTGATGTTTTTTTATTTTCTTCTTTTACAGCTTCTAATTCATTTTTCAATTGTAATTGTACTATCTAAAAATTTAAAATAATTTAATTTATTTTTCAACAGGTCAAATGAAAAAATATAAACTCACTTTGCAAGTTTTTAATTCATGCTGAAGATCATCAATAATCGTCTCGTATTCGTCAATTATTAAATTTCGATTATCATTGCTGAAAAAAAAAAAAATAAATATATGTAAAATAAAATAAATGATTAATTTAATTTTTAAATAAAAAGAAATGATTAATTTTTATATACTGGCTTTTAATTGAAATAATTAAAAAATGTGGTAACTAAGATATTGGATTTACCTGATTTTTGGTTTTATCTCTGTTTTCAACATTTTGAGCTTCTTAATTATTAATAATTAAGTTTATTTTTTGTTATTAAATTAATTTCATTATAAATTTATTTGTTAATATTATTATTTTATACACTGTATGTAATATTAAATGTTTGTTTAGTTTATTTATAATTGACATTTGACAGATGCTTGGTTGACAAGCTAAAATGTAAACAAACACAGTTGACATTGTCATTGAGCCCCATCTTTCGTAATATCAACAAGACAATTTTTAGTGCGTGGCAGCTGGCATTATTTTCGTTGACACATTTTTTTTTTCTCCATGTTACACACGTTACAAATTTACACTTACAATCATTCTTAAAAAAACATATTATTTAACAGAATAATTTGTTTATTATTTATCAATTACTATATAAAATTAATTTGTAAATATTATAATATTTTATTGTTTGTCAATATATTTTTTTTTATATTTTTATTTATTTTTTCTTTGTGTGAGAAATAAAAAAATTGGAGTAACCAGTCATGTAAGTTAAAAAAAAAAAAAAACATATTGTTTATATTTTATTTATGTGTTAATTTATTATTAAGATTAAAAATATATGATTAGCATTTTTTTTCTTCTAATTATTCAACATTTGTTGGGGAAAAAAAATATCGATTAAGAGTAAAAAAAGTTTTTAATTAATTTTTTTATTTATTTCAACAGAATTTATTTTTTCTTATTAAAAATAATAATAATGGAGAAAAATTTAATAGACAATCAAAGTGAAGGACAACTTGATTCATCAGAATATCAAATGGACTCTCAAAAATTGTCAAATAATGTTTTATTAAATAATAAAAAAAATAATGATGCAAGTGGAGTTGTATTAACATCAACATCAACAAATCAAGATTGTGATAGTAAGTTAATTAATTGATTATTTTTTATTTTTTAAGAAGACACATATTTTATTGACAATAAAAACTGACTTGGCTTCATAGTGAATATATTAAATTAGCACTTTTACTAATCAAATAAATAAATTACAAAAAAAATTCACTTGAGCTAATAATTTATATAAACAAATAATTGATGAATCATTTTAATAATTTTTTTTCATCAACAGATAGCAGTTTAACACCTGGAGATTTAGATAATAATCATGACAATATTAATAAAAAAAATAAAATGATTGTTACGACACAAGAAAGAAGAGAATATGATCCAACAATTGATGAAAGATTACCAGACACAGTGACACTATTAAGAACACCAGATGGTGGTAAAGTTTATCTAATTGGTACTGCTCATTTTAGTGAAGAAAGTCAAAATGATGTGTCAATGATAATACAAGCAGTACAGCCAAATATTGTAATGGTTGAATTATGTGAAGCCCGTGTACATATATTACAATTAGATGAAAAAACAATATTAAAAGAAGCTGAAAATTTAAATCTCGATACAATTCGTGCAACAATAAGACAAAATGGTTTATTCAATGGTATGCTTTATGTATTATTATTAAATATGTCAGCACATTTAACAAAACAACTTGGTATGGCACCAGGTGGTGAATTTAGACGTGCATTTTCTGAAGCAACTAAAATACCAAAATGTTTAGTTCATCTTGGTGATAGACCAATTAATATAACACTTCAACGTGCATTGAGTTCATTAACATGGTGGCAAACAATAAAACTCGTATGGAATTTATTACGTTCAAAAGATCCAATAAGTAAAGAAGATGTTGAACGTTGTAAACGTCGTGATTTACTTGAAGATTTATTAGCTGAAATGGGTTATGAATTTCCATGTCTTGGTGAAGTATTTGTTAAAGAACGTGATTTATATTTAACTCATTCACTTCAATTGGCATCACATCCAATACAATGTTCACGTGGTTTTATTCCATCACGTGTTGTTGGTATTGTTGGTATTGGACATATGCCTGGTATCATTAAACTATGGGGTAAAGTTAATCCAGATGAAATAATACCAATAATGAAAATACCAGAAAAAACAATGTCAAGTAAAATTATTAAAATTACTGTTAAAGTATCATTAATTGGTGCTGTTATATATGTAGGCTATAAATATATTCCATTACCAATTGGTTCAACATTATCATCATTAAAGTCATCGGTTGAGGGACTATTTAAAGTTGCTGTTAGTCAATAAAAAACAACATCTAAATTTATCATTATTATTGTTACTAATTGACAATTAGAATTTATAGTTATTAATTATGGAAATTGCTAAAGGTAGTATTGATGAATACGAGCATTTATTGAACAATGTGATGTATGTTGTTAGTAACATTCCAGGTAAAGGAATTGATATTGATGATTTTGAATCTGTATTTTTAAATGGATGTTCATGTGAAGAAATGCAATGCAATGATATGTGTTCATGTGTAAGAAATAAAGTCAATTATATTGACAATTTATTATTAAATGACGAAAAATTAAATGATTTAATATTTGAATGTAATTCAGCATGTTCATGTTTTAATAATAGCAATTGCAATAATAGAATTGTTCAAAATGGTCCATTAAATTGTTTAAAAATAATTAATAATAATAAAGGTTTTGGTTTAATAACAAATAGTAATATTAAAAAAAATCAATTTATTTGCGAATATGCTGGTGAAGTAATTGGTATTGATGAAGCTAAATTTAGAGATAAAAATAATAAAATAAATAAAGAGATGAATTATATTCTTGTTGTTACAGAAAATATTGGTGATAGAAAAATAATAACTTGTATTGATCCAAAATATTTTGGTAATATTGGACGTTATTGTAATCATAGTTGTCAGCCAAATGCAAATTTAGTGCCTGTTCGTGTTGATAATTTAATTCCACGTTTATGTTTATTTGCATCAAGAGATATTATTGTTAATGAAGAAATAACATTTGATTATGCTGGTGGTCTTGATAAAAATATTAATAATATTAGTGAGACACCATGTCTTTGTGGCTCTGATAATTGTTTAGGATTTTTGCCTCATCATTCAATTTAATATTGAATTTTATTATTTTTTCTTTTCAATTTACTATTTATTATTTACGTATTTTTATTAAATTGTTTTTGCTATTTTTTAAAGCTAGAATATTAAGCTAATTATTTTATCATGTGCTGTATCACTTGGTGATTATCATGCATCAACGAAAAAAGAAAGAAAAAAAAATAAAACTAGTACAAGAGTATCAATTAATAATATTAAATAAACAAATGTAATTTTTAAATATAGCATCGATGAATTTATTGATTAAAAAAAAATAAAAATAAATAAAACAGCAAACCACTCGAAAACACCAAGGAAAAAATTGACTGTAAATAAATAATACGTAGCTGTTGGTCAGTAATTAAAAAAATAAATAAATAAAATCATTATAATTTTTACGTTGACAAAAAAAAAAAATATCATAAAGAAAGTTGAAATAAACAAAAAGCAATTATTAAAATGAATAAATAAGTAATAAGGTTTATTTAAAAAAAAAAAAAAAAAACAATTGTGTCAATAAATTGATGATTTTATTATCAATAATTTTATTTTTACCTCAATTGACATTTTAAATGTTAAATTATTAATCTAATAACATTTTGGTTTCTTTAATTTTCTATTTAAATACTGAACTTAAAAGTTGAAAGTAAATTCTACTGATGAAATTAAATGACAACAAATAAATTAAGATATTTTTAAAATCACAAAAAAGTTAACTAGGTCATTGAGTATTTATCCAAGGTAGACAAAAAGAAAAAGAAAAAAAAAATCTATGAATCATCAAATTTTAATTCAATTTCTAATATATAAATTATGATCCAGTTACAGTTTGTTGTTGATCATTATTATCAGCAAATCTCCATCTCCAGTAAGCAACTTTCATTCTATCCCAAACATTGTCAAATGAATCCATTGCTGGTCTGACATCCAAAAGTGCAAATTTATAATCTTTATCAATTTCACCACCATCATAATAATCGATAACATATCTAACATCTTTTCCACATCTGTCAATGATCCAATCATGACGATCAAATGGTAATTCATAGCTGAAGAAAATAAATAAAACAATTAATCAAACCATGAAAACTACATGAAAATAAATATAATAAAATTAATTATAAAATTACCCCATCCAATTACGAATTTTAGCACGTGGTGAATAATCTTTAGCTTTTCCACCAAAACTTTTGAGTTTTGGATTACAACATTCTGTTGCATGTAGTGCTTCCCATTTAAGTACTTCTTGCCAAGCTTGTTCATTATTTGCATTGTGAATTTTAATAATATCAGCCATGTCTTGTGGTTTGACATCATCTTTTTGCCATACCCAACCTTTTCTTTTCATGGCATTCCAGAACATTTGTTGTGATGGATAAACCCAGTAGTCACCATCACCAGATGCTTTTGGTATTGTTGATACTTGTCTATCAGTTGGTAATGGAAATGGCTGATCTGGAGATGGTGTTTGATTTGCTGGTGGCATCTGTTGATATAACATAAAAATAATTAATTTAATTATATGATTATTAATTCAATTGCATAAAAATAAAAATTGTATTAACCATATTTAGAGGATTAATGTCATTTTGATTTGTGTGATCAATTGGACATTCACTTTTTGGAGCTTGTTGTTGTTTTTCTTTCGGATCAGCTGGTTTATGCATTGGACATTCTGGTGGTGGTGTACCTTCCATGCTTTGATGCACATGTTGATGAGTTGATTTTGTTTTTGATGATGATTGGTCAGCTGCAAACACTGTTGTTGCTGATGTCACTGTGTTGCCCATGATTTTAGATAGTCTTGTTCCTAATTATTTAAACAATAAAATTAATTTTTATTATTGTTTCAATTTAAAAGTATAAATTATATTTTAGGTTATGTTTTGTAAATGTAATTATGTTATTAATTTAAAGATTATTTAATCATAATGTCATTGATTTAGATTGATTTTAATTAAAATATGTTATATAAAAAAAATTATTAATTTTTATAATTTAATTATAAATGTATTATATTAAAAATAGGATGGCACACTTACCAAGATTATCCAAGATGATGTAATTTTTTTTTGGATTCAATGTTTTTGATATTTAAAAATTCACTAGATTATGGATTTATATGAATTTTGTGGCTTCAATTTATTTTCACTGGTTATTTAATAATTTTGTTTAAACAATTATTTGGTGTAGTGTCATTTTAAAATTAATATTTAATATTTGACCAGAACTGACGCACCTGACATCGAGTTCTCAATCTTTTTTTTTTCTTTTTTCGTTCAAGGGCAAGAAGACTAGAAAACTAGAAAAAACTAGAAATTAGAAAAGCCTATTTTTTAGTTTTGTTGTGAGAGAGACAGAGAGAGATATTTTTGCAGTGCCTCTGATGCTAGACTAGCAGATTAAGAGAGTATGAAATTATATCTGACTCAAAGCAACTTTCCAGGTAGCGTAATGTATTCAAAAAATAATTTTTTACGTCTAATTAAATATTTCATCATAAATAATTATGTGAAAAAAAATAGAAAAACAAGAATTTAATCTACTTGTATAATATTAAATTTTATATGAAGCTGAAGCCCTGTGTCTTTTCGCAAAACATAAAATGAAAATATTTATAAAATTATCATAATTAAATTTTTTTTTTTTATTTAATAATTTATTTTTATATATTTGATCTTTTATTTATTATTATTTTTAATCATACATAAGTATATAATTCAAGTATTGCTTAGAGAAAAAAAAAAGTTATTTATTTTGATTGGTCAATGTCACCATATTGTTATTGTTGTGGGGGGAAATCACTTGACCAATGCACTTGACGAGTTTTCGGTTTGTGGGAGGCATGACTCATAAATACTCATGACTCCATGAGTACTGCATTACTCCAGAATCTAGTCTGAATTTCAAGTGCAAGCTGTTGTTTCGTGTGTGTGCTCCTACATTTGTTGGATTTTTTTTTGTGTCATTAAATTATTTATCAGTGTTACATAGTGTAGATATCATTACCTTCTTCTGTGCTCCTGTTTTTTGCTGTTTATCTGGTACTGTGTCTTTATAATTTTTTTTTTTTTTTTGCATGATATTTTGTCCTTGAAAAATGGCCGTTTGATGAATCAGTTGATTGCGCTTACAATTCATTAATGCCATTATTTTATTTATTATTTATCTATATTGTTGATATTTCTATTTAATTATTCAATGATGCGAATGAAAAATCAGATTAATTTATTGTCAAACGATCCTCAACGACAATGACTTTTTTTTTTTTTTTTTTTTTGTCGGCGTTTGCTCACAATTAACAAGTTTACATTTTTCAACTGATTTTATTTTTTTTTAATCAGATAAATAAGTTATTATAAATACTCGGCAATAATATTAGAGTTACAAAATACAATTTGATATTTTAATTGATATTTTCATAAATATCAATGTCCACGTTTATTTTCGTTACTTTATTTTATTTTTTTTTATTTTTTCACGAAAAAAAAAAAAAAAGAAAAAAAAAACAGCGAAATTTTGCTTGCGACTTTCTCCGGCAGATGGCAAATTCTTTGATCGTTCGCCATGTTCGGTCAAAAAGCGCGCCATTCTGTCGACAAATTCAAATTCTGTTTATCTCTTCTTTTTTTTTTTTTAATTATTCATTTGATAAATTTAATAATAAATTTTTATTATTATTTATTCATCAAATTAACATTAATTAGTACTTTCAAAAATAGAACACGCATGTTTTTTTTTTTTCTGCTAATAATCTATCAAAGCAATTTTATTTGGGGAAAATAATAATTTTTAACAATTAATATAATGACATGATAAAATAAATAAATGGTTAATTTTTTTTATTCCTGCAACTTTAATCATCAAGCTTTTTAATGGCTATTTTTTATTTTATTTTTTTCAACAATTCATTTCAATGATCAAGTTTAGATTTTTAACTGTATTTTATTCACTTCCAAAATTTATTTGCAAAGTTTAGTGCAAAGTTTATATCATATAAAATAATTTATAAAAAATACGAAAAAAAAAATAGGAATACATGTTTAAAGACTAAACAAAATATCTTAGAAATATTCATGTGCTTTTAATTTGAATTAAATTAACCAAAATAAAACACATAAAAATTAAAATTTACAATATCATATTTTATTTATTCCTTGTAATTTAAAAAAAAAATTAATTTAAAAATGTATATATAAGTCTCCAACACATGTCCATATCTTGACAAACAAAATTCTTGTTTTACATAATAGTTGATATATTTCTACCATATGCAAAAGCTCCCGCACGAGTTCCCAACATATTAAATGTCGACCCTTATGAATATCAAAGTTTTTCCAACAAAAAACTTCATCAAATTCGAGACCTCGCATGTCAAAATTTTTTTGATATTACATATATTTAAAAAAAAATTAAACCAACTGAAATTTGAGATAATATGAGAACAAGTTTTTTTTTTCATTTAGCTTTTTAAAATTTTTCATATGAAATCAGTGACCATATTATAATAATAAATACAAATAGATATATTTATTAAAAATCCCAAAGTGGGAAAAAAAAAGAAGGAACAAAAATTGTAATTTTATGTAGAATCCTTGAGGCTATATACATTTGTTAAACCTCTTTGTGTAAGCAGTGAATTTTCGTTCGTTATAAACGTTAATTCAGCTCAGTTGCCTGGAAGACTTTCCAAGGGCCAGTTGAATATTGTTTTCTTCTTTTTTCATTGTTTTTTTTTATCATCCTTCTCTTGGTCTTGGCACTTCTTCCCTTTTTTATTATAATCGTTTTTTTATTTATTTTAACATTTGGCCTTCCAATTGGACAGTGTGTGTATATAAAAATAGTAAATCAGAAGGCAAAAAACGTGCAAGAATTATATCAAGACCAGGCCCAGTTGACCGAGTTTGAGAAGGGTCGATCTCTTCCGCGTTTACCCGAATGAGCTTGACGTTCCATTTACCACACTTCCGATGTCTTTTAATAATTTTTAGTTCTCTTTTTATTTTTTATTCAATCAATGTTCATGTGAATTCAAAAATTTCATGAAAAATAAAACGACTTAATTTAGTGAGTACTCGTTTTTCTATCAATGATAGTGAAATGAAGTGAATATTTTTTTTGTTATCAATTTTTATCGATCAAGCTATTCATGATGAATACTTGCTGTATATATTCAAGTGTGGTTACTTGATGATTTGAGATGACATTAGGCACGTAGAGTAGTGGTGTATATGTTGAAGCAAAATGAGAAATGAATAAGACCATCGTTAGGTCTATTATAATAAACTTGAATGGTGAATTGTAATTTTAATGTTCAACCTTAGCTCAAAGTTGCACGTGAGATTTATTCATTCGTAAATGTATATACTTTGTGGTTGTGGGTGACACAATTGATTTCATCCAATACTCATTATCAATTGAACCAATTCACTCGCCATTCAATTGAGATCAATTCATTCTTGGCTTATTACTTTTTCTTTTTTTTTTCCATTTCATCTTTCTTCCTTTTTCTCTATGCCTTATTTTAACATATTAAATTTTTTTTTTTTTTTACCTAGTTCATCTTGAGGCTATATATACATCCTAAGTGTTTTTTGGAAACGAGTAATATATGAATTAAACATAGATAAAAATAAAATGAATTTTATAATTTTTATAAATTTTTATATACAAAAATTATTGATCCCCTTCTTTTGGTTTCTTTTTTTTTTCGCAAATTTAATTTCAAAAATTCAAAATTTCGATATGATTATGGTATTATTAAGTCGTAATCGTTTGCTTGAAATAATGGAAAAAAAAATATATAAAATATATAAAATTTTTAACACCCTTATGCTTGATTCATGAGGCAATATTTACAAAAAATAATAATAAAAAAAAATCAACAGTAAAAGTTTAGTAACATTACTAGACGCAATTTAAAGATCACCGACCTTTTTTTTTTTTCATATTTTTCGTTAAAAATATAAACTGTCAATATAATAATATGGATTTCGTTGTGATATATGAGATCGTAAAAATAAAAATTAAATTTACAATTTGTAAAAAAAAAAATCTTTTAAAAACGTAAATTTTTTGATATTTATTTTAAATTAAAATGAACAAGAAGAAATACGAGTTGCTTAACCGTGTTTTACACATACTAAAAGTTCCCTAGGTCCTAAAAACATGTATCTAATTTTTCATTGTACTATTTCATAGGTCTTTTGAAACATGCTATTTTTTTGTTCATATTTTTATTGCCATTTTTTTTATTGTATGTCTTGTCCGTTTTGCAATATATGATGTGTACGCGTACGACGAAATAGAAAAGTATATAGAAAAAAAAAAACTGCCATCGAGTGACCCTATGACGTGGCGCATAGTTTCACCCTTAAAGGGTTTTGATGTGTCTTATATATTATCTTATACTTGATGTATACCTGTCCCCTTGATAAATTTATAAGAGAAAATACACGCAATAAAATTGGTTTATGAGTGGACGCAAAAGTTTTAAATATAAAAAAAAATTATTATTATTTACCCTTGGTAAATTCAACAACTGCAAGACACACAGTCTTGATTTAAATATTATCTTGTAAAGGGGTGAGTTTAATGCATTTATAATTGTATTCAGGGGGCGGAACAGGTCATTGGTCGGACATCACTGACCCCGTGAATGACCTGGTCATTGGTTCGTATATATAAAAATGTATAAACTAGATGAACACACGAGCAAAGGACCAAAAGGATATAGCCGAGGGTTGACCGCGCCAGTTATTTCCTCAGGCACGGGCCGTACCGGTATATATATTATTTTTTTTTTCTCTCTCATTTCTCCGCCTTATAACGACAATCAACTCGACACCCAGAATGAAACCCGGAAGAACACTGATTGCCGTCAATTTATTTAAATGTATATATATTTTTTTTTTTTTTTTTTATAAATATATTTATATGAATTTATAATGGTCCTAGAAGAAAACGATATATGTTTATTAAATATTTCAATATTTTAATTACAATTTAAAAAAAATGGATTTGCAAAAATTGAAAATTTTATTTATGTATTATATGTTGTCTGGGTTTAATTACTTTTGTCCTTTTTTTTTGGTTATTTAAATTACATGAAAAATAAAATACAAGTATATTTATAGAAAGAAAAATTATTGTTAAATTTTTTAATAATGATAATAAAATTATTTAACAAGAAAAATAAATGTAAAAATGAACGGTATTTATACCAACAGGTACCAAGGTCCACCATACATCACTGACCCGTCATTTTTAATTTACAAAACGTTGCAATATAACGGTTTAAAATTAAAATATGCCCTTGGGACAGCCCTTTATCAAAAGAATCTAATGTTCGACCTTTCTAATTGTTCAAATAGCCACTGTGTGTACCATCCATATTATACGAATCCATAGATTAGATGTGGAAAATTATTGCAACGTTCACTGTCCAATGTTTGAAGAAAAAAAAAAAATAATAAATATATACCTACCTTGAGGATTTTTACGCACTAAAGATATAGGGATGAATGAGTTTTAAATTTGTATTAAAAGGTATCGTGTCTAAGGGCTAGATATATAAATATATATTTTTTTTTTCATTTGAAATTTATGCCAACAGCAAAAGACATCTAGACAAAAACATCTAGAAACCGAGCAAAATATACATGCTAAAAAAATAAATTTATGTTTGTCCAGTTTGTTGATAGTTTGCGTATATCATACTTGAGTTATAGTTTATTTCATTTCACTAAATTCAAACGGACTAATTGAATTATTGCTAAATTCACGATGCGACTAAAAGTTGGACAGTAATTCTCGCCGGGTTCACACACACTAAATTTATACAGAGCAAAAAAATTGAAAAAAAAAAACAAAGAAATTATTTATATCGTATTATGAAGAAAAAAAATATTTTAATTAATTTTTAAATAATTAAAAAGCTTTTTAATAAATAAATTAAATATCTCGCAATAATATTTTTTTTTTCTTTTTATTTTTTTTTTGAATTTATGTACTTTAATTTTTTATTTATTAATTTTTTTTTCCGATAATATGTAATTTCAAAAAGAAATATTTCTAATTTTGTAAAATTTTAAATATATACTTTATTAATGATTTATAATATCTTCCACAATAATATTCCTTAATACATCAAAAAACAAAATATATATTTTTTTGGACTTAATAAATTCTCATCACTCGTATCAATAAATATATAACTAGATATAGTATACAAAAGCTTGATTTTTGATCGCGGGAATATTACTTTCTAGTTTTGCCGGCGGCAGTTGCTTTGTCGTTTTACCGACGACGAGATATTTCGTTGATGGCCTTCAACCGGCGTTTGTCTTTCCAATGTATCCGCGAAAGGACGTTTTTCTCGGAAGAGACAATGTTGCGCAAAGGATCGATCGAAATAGTTATTCTTGCATCGAACAAATTCAACTATATATAACAAACTAAATTCAAAATAAAAAAACAAATCAAACAACAAAAGTCAAGGCGGGAACATGAGATAAAGTTTTGCCAAAATAAAACTTATGAAAGGGTCTTCTTTTGAACATTCTTGCTATGATAATATGTACCAAAACAACATATCGTTAAAAAGAATGAAACAATGTTCAAAATATAAATAAACCAATATATAAAATAGTAGGTTTTTGATTAATACCGTTATATACGAATAAAAATGTTCCGCTATTTTTTTGAAATTTTTTACTTAATTATAGGTTTTATTTATTTGGGGCTAAAAATATATTTAAAAATAAATTTTACTTTTTTCTTAAAAATAGTAAATTTATTTATTTATTATTTTATTTTAATTATTAACAATATAATAGCAATTAAAAAACAAGAAAAATTATAAAAATTATTATTTTTTTTAATTTTTCAACATTTAAAAAACATAATTTCATTTTTAAAGTTTAAAATTCAGCTAGCTATTTATCAATGAATAATTTATATGAAATTTAAAAAAAAAAAAAAAAAAAACATTTTAATAAATAATTTATTATTATTAATTATTTAATATATAAACAGTAGATTTTTTTTTTTTCTTTTTTGTTATATTGTTTATTATTATAATTATTATTTTGTTTTTTCAAATTTTAATTTTGATGGTTTGCCTTCAAGCAGTCAACCTTTCTTCCTGCAATATATAATGCATATGCCAAAACCAAAATTAATATTCAAATCTGTATAAAGCACGCACATTGCCTGCAGCCCCCTAATCCACTGTGAGTCCACTGAGAGTACAATCTTCCAACGGACGTATTTCTTGTCCAGTACTTGAATATTATATTCTATACTTTAAATAGAAAATTCAACTAGCTAACCAACAAACTAAATCAACCAACCAACCAACCAACCAACCAACCAAAATATATATCCTATCCATTGTCAGTATATAAAGTTTTAAAGTGAGATCTTCTGTATAACATAAGGACACGAAATATATACTGTCCTTTGGATCATCTGTTTGTGGGTAGTCTTCATCTATACAGCCACTCTTTGATTCGTCAAAATGAAAAATAAATTATTCTAATATCCCCTCTACTTTTATTCAATCATAAAAATCATTCCCCAAAAAAAAGGACACTATCTTGGACACTTGCGTTTATCGTCCGTAAAGTGATTTTATCCTTTTTTTTATTTTTTTTTTTTTTCACAACTTACATTTTGCCTTTGAACAATGTATTCTTTAACCCTTCTATCACATTGGTCTATATATTTTTAAAAATTTGCAACTGACACTGACCTGATTATTTTATTTGTAAATTCACAGGTAAAAAATTTACAGTGTCCGTTGAAAAAAATACAAAACATTTTGAACTCTTTTTTTTTTTTTTTTTCTAATGCGTGTATCTTTAAATCAGGTACATTTTTATACATATGCGTATATTGTGTCTTCATCTATTTAGATAAAAATGACCAACGGTTATAGAAAAAAAAAAAATACAGCTGATAAATAATTATTTTATTAAATGAAAATTTATGAAATAAACAAGTCAAGAATAATCTTTAGGTATTAATATATTTTTTTTTATTTTTTGTATAAAAAATATTGTATATAAATTTTGTATGATTTTTTTGCTGTATTTAAAAAATTTAACGTTTGTTTATAAGCCCCTTAAAAAGTTGCGCGTGACTCGAATCCGTTGCAAATGCTCCAGAATTAAAAATTTCCACGCTCCTCGTTTCGGTTCGTGGCATACGATCCCATGGTGATATATTATATCTCAGCTGATATGATGCTTTATATCATTCGGCATTTTTACCATAAAAAAATAAATATATATTTTTTTTTTTAAATAAAAAACTTTACTGTATACACACGCGTGTTGGCTTGCATATAGAAATAACAATAAAAAGCACACACGAGATCGCCCTAAATATGTTTTAGAATATGAAAAAAAAAATTTTTTTTTTATAAACATATATAAAAAAAAAACAATGAGTAAATATATATAGTATTCCCTGCTCAATATCTGGTCAAATTGCGGACAAATGACCGCGTCTCAATACACCTCCTTTTCATGCTCACTTTACAATTTAAAAAAAAAAAAAAAACTATAAAATGACTTGGAAAAAAAAGAGCAAAATAAAAAATATAAAACGATATATTATATTGAGCGATATTGGGGATGAAAATTGGGGCAAAAGACATAAAGAAAATATATAAAAAAATTAAAACCCCTGGTGCAGTAGTCGCGACAAGAAGTCAGGTTACAATTTTGAAATACTTTATGTATATGGGGTAACAAAAAGCCCCAAAATTCCGACATATAAAAAGCAAAAAAATGTGAAAAAAAAATTTATAATGAACGTGCAAGAGTATTGCGATAGAGAAAAAAAATATATAAGTGAGAATTGTAAATGAAATATGATCGGCTTTTAGTAAAATGAGACCAAAATATAGGGTATTGACAAGTCTTCTATATATTTTAGTGTCTTATTCTTTTCTCTATATAGATGATTTTTTCAAATGGGAAATTTTAGCATTGGTTTTTAGGAAAAAAAAATAGTATAGGGCTGATGACAGGGAAATGACCATTCGACATTTTTCAAATTTCTGGCATTGTGTGGTCGTTTTTTTAATGAAAAATGATCTTTGAATCTTTGCCAGAATTTTTTTTATTATCCAGATTGATCATTTTTTAAACGAGAATTAAATTTTTTATTTTTTCAAACATTATAATAATAATACTGTATATATTCTTTGGCAATATATTTAATTTTTAATTGAAAATTTCATCAACATATTGAGGCAAATTAAAAGAAAATAAAAACTATACATTATCTAAAATTTAAAATAAAAAAAAAAGAATTTTCACATCAAATTATCATCATAAAATAAACGACGTCATGAAACAAAAAAAAAATAGTGTATTATAATCAATAAATATATTTATCAAAAATCTAGATCAAATATATTATACCAAGAAAAAATAAAAAGATAGAAAAAACTAAAAGAACAAGAAAAAAAAAAAAAACTAGCTCTATTTCGTTTGAAAAGATAATCAAAGATCTCTAATGTCCCTTTGTGGTTCTATGTAATTTTTTTTTTATACCGTTTGTTTCACGAGCACCATCAGGTATATCAAGTGTCAAGCTTCTCATCTGAAAATACTTGTCCATGTATATCTCGAGTGTATAGATAGCAGAGATTATTATTTTAAAATAACATCAAAAACGTAAATAAATATTTGAAAGACGAGACAACATTGTCTAAGATGTATGGTATATATTTTATTAAACTGCCAATCGTCGTAGTTATATATTTACTAAAATTAACAATACACTTTGAGAAATTTAATTTTGATAAAAAACAATTGGACAAGATAATAGCTAGATGACTATTAGAGGGTGTGTACATACCCATCATTCATTTGAATATATTACTTACCCTTACTTACAACATCAACTATTATTCTAAACAGCCCTTTTTTTTTTTAAATAAATAAATATTCATCACATGTCTTTTTACATTTTGTCTTTAACAAAAAAATAAAAAATATATTCAAATCGCTTGTTTAGTATATTCTCTTTAGACATATACAAATATTTTTATTTATTTTTTTTACATTTGATATAATTGAACACACTGATAATTACATGTTTAATAATATCGGCAAGTTGAAAATTTTTATTATAATAAAACCCTTTGATTTATCTCAGATTTCTCAAAACATCTCAGATATCACATCGATATTTTATTTATTTTTAAACAAATATTTACATAATAAATACGTAGAAATAAATTATGTCAAATGTTTTTTCTTTACTATATTTAAATAATAGAAAATAAAATTTATTTTTGGTTTTTTTTTGCTTTGCAAATATACGTTTTAGAAAATAAATACGTTTAGAAAATTTTTCGAGAAATCTTTTTATGCATCCCCCTCTGAAAACTAGGTTTTTTTTATATTTTTTTTTAGTCATATTGACCAGTCCAGACAACCCCCTTGGTGTTGATGGCGTCAAGATATTTATTGTTTTCTACGAAATATTCATGCTGAGTTTCTTGTAACGGAATTTATTATTCTTTCTACTGAATTATCAATGTATACTGTCCATCAGGAAAAACTGATTTTCATTGTTCTTTTGTTTAATTTATTTTCTTCAATTCAAAACCACCTGGAGTCTACAGCTCAATGAAAATTTATTGATATGCCTATTGTGCAAATTTAAATTTTTTTTATTCAATTAAATGTTGAAGAAAAATAACAAATATAATCTTATTATAATTATATCCACAACAATGGCTTTTAGAATTTATTCAATTAGCATAATCAAAAACAACCCCCTTAATCAATTCAAAACAAAAAAAAAATCTGAATAATAATTTTAAAAATTCAAAAAAATAAGTGACTGAGATTAATTAATTCCATCAATTTTGACACACAATGCCAAAACAAAATATAAATAAAAAATAAAAAAAAAATATAAATAATAACGTTACAGGGGGAGGAGAGATTGACGAACATAATGTATATCCTAATAGATAAAAAAACAAAAAAAAAACCCAAGAAAATCGTTTGAATAAATACAAAAATAGTTACATCAAAAATATATTTGTGATTTTTTTTTTTTTAATCCCCATTCGATGAAATCAATTTGGTGATAGATGACTATGCCCATAAGTGTCGTTTTTTTTTTTTTTTTTATTTTTTTATATATTTTTTTTTTTTGTTTTCATCAAGTAAGAAAATTTATTTCCTATATATCTACACACATATACACAGACAATATTATAGTCTAAAAAAGTAGAAAAAAATAATAAAAAAAATTCAGAGTATAAACGTGTAATACGAAGAATAAGGATAAATCGATTTTCGCGTTTACAACACACACGCACTCACTACACGTCAAGTTGAATATATCTTGTGCCCTTGCGGGGGGGAGGGAGAGGGAGGGAGGAGTAAAAGAGGAAGGGTGTTTAAGTTAGGGAGGCTAGTTTAAGGGTGGTTGTTGCTGGGTAGAGATTCCATTTACGAGCCAAATTGATGGCCGAGTGTCGCCTTCAATACGCTATTTTTTTTTTATTTTTATATATATTTTTTTTTTTCTTCTTCAATTTCTCTACTTTTAGCAGATATCATTACAACGAAGGGGCAGATGCAGAGGTATCTTTCCCCTTATAAAGCGTTTTATGTGTACTGCTTACACAGAAAAAAAAAAATAAAATAAAATAAAATAAAAAAAAGAGATATCTCAAGTTTAGTTTGTTGATGGTGTGGTGAAGCAGAGATGGAGATAAAAAGAGGGAGGAAAGTGGGCAAAAGATGAGAGTGGGGTGGGTTGAGGGGATGAAAGAGAAAGACATTGATGTTGGTCCGGGGCTTCATCCAACCCCCGATGTACAATCTTCCCTTTATATAGATGAGACATACGAAGCCGTTCGAATCCTGGGAACCGTTTTTTTTCATCTTTCTCTCTGTCTTTCGAGGTGTAATTATTTTCACAGCTTGGCACACTGGGTATTTATATATATAAAAATATAAAATATATATGTAGAGATTATATTGTTTGTATATATATATGTGATGTTTAAAAATATCAAAGAGACAATATATTATGTACAATTGAACAGAGAGTATCATCTTGCAGCTGCAGTTGTCATGATTATTTTATTTTCTCGTTTAATGAAAAATAATTATTTATTAAATTTATTAAATTTATTTTTACAATTATTTATATTTTTCAAAAGTAAAATTTTATTTTTATATTATTTATTTCAATGCACACATTCAACAAGTGCATTTTATTTTTTTTTTTTATTTTATTCATTCATTTGATTTTTCTTTTTGGTTGTTTTATTTTTTTTTTTTTTCAATTTTTGAAAGAAACCAATTGACCAATAGTTTGTCAAGTTGAGTCTACAGTTAATATATAAATTTTATGATAAAGCAAAGCAGAGTATATTAATGTAACTCATAAACATTGGGCAACAGGTACATTTCTCCAAAGTATTAAGTGTTTGCTACACCATCGTCCAGAAAGAAAAGAAAAAATAAAAAAAAAAACTCAAATGCATTGCATCGTGTTGCTTGGCCATTTATCAGATCCAACACTTTCTTTTTTTTTTTTTTTTTACACTTCTGAAAATTTCTGTGTGGTCTCCAAACATATCATGATTCTATTTCCAACATATTGCAACCTTTAAATAAATTTTTTTTATCTTTATTTTATGTATTTATTTTATTTTAATAAATTCTTTATTTATTAAATTTTTTTTTCATTTTTTTTTTTAAATATACAATCTTAATTTTTAAACACAATAAGTTGCAATATAATTTTTTTTATTTTTTTTTCTTTGGTTTTATTATGTGTTCTGTATACTCAACGTCATATTTACGGATATTTGATGGACAGCCAGTGTTTTTTCAGGCAACTTTTAAGAGTCTCATGTATTATCATACCTGTCACTTTCAATAAACACTGCTCAATAATAATTTTCGTAAATCTTTGTGAATGTTAACAACTATATCATATTTATTTTATCATTCATTTTCTCACAATTATAATTTTTTTTCTACCAAATCTAAAAATAATAAAAAACATAAAAAGCTATCAATATTCATAAAGTGACATTGTTGCTAAAAAATGAAATATACATGCGAATGAATCAGAATAATTTCAAGTTAATTTAAGGTGTTACCCTTTGTACAAACGAAATAAAAAACTGTAAATCCTATACATAATCACAAAGAATTTATATATAGCGAAATAAAAAAAAAATCATAAAGAATGTATAGTAATATGAAAAAGCTACCTTGCCCTCGATGGAGGCATAAATCAGCATAAGGCATGAAAACAAGTAGAATTATTAAAAATATAAAATAAAAAAAAACCAACATCCAAAGGGTTGAGACTATTAATGATATGGAGCCTATTTTTATCGAGTAGTATTTTTGTTATTATTTTTCTTTAAACATCATCTACCCTTTTTTTCTTTTTCATTTCTCTTCATCGATGTGCATCATTTCTCCTCCCTATGTATTTTTATATTTTTTATATTTTGAAGCCAAGTACTTAGACTAATCTTGCAATCAATCTTGGGTTGGCTCGGTCAAAAGCCACAGCTGTCTAGTGTGTAGAACGATTACGTCATGGCAAAAGAGATCAGTGTTTGTGTATATGTGCAGTATCATCCTATTCGTTCTATAGAAAATTTCATGTCGTTGATCTATATATATGTTTTGAAGACTGGAGACTTATTCTTTAGTCTTGCCATCATGTGATTTTATTTTTTTTCTGCGCTTTATTCCAAGACCAATGCCATCACTTTACTTAAATTCTTGTACTATCTAATCTGTGTATGTGTAAACCCTTTCGATTTGTGCACAGCTGCAAATCCATTGAAAATATATTTCTAGTCTTTATCTATTTATAAAACCAAACAAACAATGTGGATTAAAAAAATAACAATCACTTTAATTATTTATCTTCCTTCATATCGTTCCATTTATTATTTATAAATTTTTATAATAATTATTTTTGACTCCTTGATATAAATTATTAATTACATTTAAATTTAGGCAACTAAATATTAATTTAGGTGAATTTTTTTGATAATAACTTTGATTTTAATTTTTTTTTCTTACATAAAAGTTTCAACAAACTTCCAGATGGTTAACCACATCAAAAACTTGATTTACTATTTTAAAACAAAAAATTTTTATTCTTTTTATTCTTAATGAATATTAATTTAAATAATTTATTATAATATTAAATTGTTTAAAATTACCTTTCTTTTTTTTTTCCTTTCTTTATTTTATAATTGACAAACTTTATATATTTTTATTTAATTTAAAATATATTCGTAAAAAGAAAAAAACGAGATTTAATAAAAAAAATATCACTTTTATGTGAATTAAAAAATCATTAACTCTAGCTTATGTAAATATATTTTGTTTGATGATAATATTAAATATTTAAGAGGTTGTATTAAAGAGAAAAAATATTATATAACTATAAACTAACGATGGGGTTGAGAATATAGCCTCGAGTTCTGTAGTATTTTTCAGCTTGTGCAAAATAATTTACATTATATTTACAATCGTAAATTCTCTTCAAGTATATAGACTGATTTTTTTTTTTATTTACCTGTTTTTTTTTAAATAATTTGTAAAGGTGATAGCAAGTTGCAAGTTTACCCTTACAAACACTCATGAACAATCAAGTATAACAAGAGGTCAAACTCACAATTAGCTGCACTCTTCACCTTATAATCCGTTGACATATAGTCCAGACTAACCAGTACCATAAAATCTAGTTTACCATTATCCTATCATAATCCAGAACTGCCTTGTCAATGTCTATATCTTCATGTTTCACCTTGAAAAAAAAAAAATAAAAAACAACAATAATTTCATGACGTTACGTTAGACATCAACACATTGTATTAAATCACCAACAAGTTTTGTTATTGTCATGATGATTATTTGATTTATCAGGTTATTATTTAATATTATTTTACAATCACCGGTTTATAACAAAAACTGTGTCCAGTTCAAGTTGATGATAATGGTCAACGTTCATGACCTGAAACTCGACCTAAATTGACCGTTACCTGATGCATCACTTGATTAATCCACAAAATACTTGGAATACAACTTCATCATATCAATATCCAACAATGAATTCAGCTTGTCACTGATATACCCTGTTGAATTTTAAAAACCCATATAAAAACAGGATAAAAATTCAACAGGTATCAAGTGAATAGCGCGCGTGCTAACGATCCTTTTCAAAATGAATAAAAAGTTTTTTTTTTTTTTTTTCTACTATATTTAAAAATAAATAAAATTCGCGTACATAGATAAAATAATTTTTACCAGTTATTTTTAACTGGATTTTGTATTTGAAAAAATATTTTGAAGTTTTTGAATTGTTACAAGTTTGTCTTCCGGTTCATAGACAAGTTCGCGACTTTAGTGACCTAAGGATCCCACGGGTATGACCCCAACCATAACCATCATTCCATCATCAGAAATTTTACTTTTATTTATTTTTATCTGATCGTGTACTTGCAGTACCAATTGGTGTATTATCCATCAACTGGTTATGCCACGTACCGCATTGAAATCTAGATTGGTAATCATAAGTGATTTGTCCATGTGATTATTTTATTACTTCCTGGTTTAACCATATACTTAGCTGCATTAATACAATGCTCAAAGAAATAAGAAAAAAATTATACTCATATATTTAAATGTGTATGTTATAAAATTTGTGCATGCTTTTATTATTTTGTCGTTTAAATTTGAAATTGTGTATACATGAGTTGATGATGATGATAATGATGATGATGATGGTTACTTTAGCCTTTGTATATATACTTAACCAACACAAATATTCTTATATTGCAAGTTTTACTATATTCTATATAGTATTTGTCTGTGTGCATGTGAGAGAGTGTCTGTAGTTTGAGTCAGTCCAGCTTGTTGTTGGTTTGTAAGGTTCAGATCTTTTGGCCTTGTTGATATTATATATGTATATGATGTATTATTCTCCCACGAGAAAAGGTGCATCTTGCCAAGATTCTTGACAACAGCAACACACACGCATATATACAGACTTGAAAATCCGCTTGATGGTACTGATGGTGTATACACAAGGAGACGGAAGCTCTTTGGGATCACCTGTCTAGCCAACGGGATTTCCTGAATCATTGGAAAATTTTCCCAGAGGTGTACATTTACTTACTATTTTTTTTGTTTATCTTTATTAATAGATACAAAGCTTTTTTTTCTATTTTTGTTTGACTTTTAAAAGGGATTAAAAAATTTCTTTTTTTTTAACAAAAATAATATTGAAAAAGATATTTTGTTTATAGATTTAAAATTAAAAAAAAAAATTAGTTGTTTTAATTATTTATTTTTCTCATTGAAAATTAATAAATTAAAAGATTTTTATTATTATTATATATATTTTTATTTTTATTTTTTTGAAAATAATAATCTTAAATGTTGAATATAATTTTTGGCATAAATTTATTAGGGATGTTTATCGTAAAATAATATTATAATAGAGTGGCGCTATGTCAGACAATGTCTGTATATTGCCTTGGACATTGGCTTGAACAATGTATAGAATAAGTGCGCTGGACCTGTTTTGCGGTCATAGGTCCAGATGAAAACCGGACATTGGGCTTTTACGGGTCAGTGCATGAGTCGATGGGCGTGAATGCGTTTGCTCAGAAGACCAAAGGACCAAGTGACGAGTCAATTTAGTATAACCAGCAATTCCCCTCTACTATACATTCACTAAAATTGTCCCACAATAACCATAATGTTACGCCTGTTTCTACACATTTTGACCTCAACATCCAAAGAGATTAGTCAATCCTAAGGTATTTCATGAATCATAAACTCATCATTCAAATTCCGGAAATAACTTAAATTTCATTTGAATTAATTTTCATATTTTGTTGATATTTTTTTTAATAAAAAAAAGCTATACATGTATTTTATTTTTATTCATTTTTAATATTATATATTTTTCACAATAAAATATCATATTGTATATATATAAAATACCTATAAAAATAATATTTTATTATTATTATTAAAATCGTAAGGGAAAAAAAAAATAAAAAAGATAAAAGACTTGTTTTTGGCAGACGAGTAAAAAGATGAGATATCCAGCTGAGTATTATCCTTTATTTTTACAAAAGTAGTATTTGACAATTGTCAGTTTCTGTATCTAGGACAATGATGCCCCGTTGCTTTTTGGTACACACATTCGCGGCGCCAGAATAAATATAAAAAAAAAAAAAATCAAATTGATAGAAAAAAAAAAAAATATCTACAACCCGGAAGAAATATGCCCCTAACCGTTTCCCATTATGAATCGCGTAGAATCCGCGTTGAGGGGTTGAAGTTATTTAGCCGGGGGGGTCTATTTTTTAAAACCTTGGCAATTTACTGTACCACCTTGTGTCATATATATACACATGAATTTTTTTAAAGATAGAAGTATTAGTGATGAATATGTGAAGGTGAATCGAAGAAGCGAGACGAAAAGATGATTCAGGAGAAAAGGATAATAATAAAAAAAAAAAATAAATAATAAAAGGGGTTGATCTGTATATGATGGGGATGCTGTGGGAATGTTCTCACGGTGGAGAAGATCACCTGTATCTACTGTTAAACACACGCGTTATATACCCTTCATCTAACTATATGAACAACCAACTGGTACCTTGTCTGTATTGTTTCCTCTGTCTTTCTTTATTTTCTTCTTCCTGTTTTTAAATATAATCTCTCATCTTCACTTGTGTCACAATTTTTATAAATACAAATTTAAAATCATCATTTGCAAATAATTATTATAATAATAATTAAAAATAAATTATTATTAATTTATTATTTTTTCTATTCTTGGATAATTCATATCAATTCTTTAATTAATATTAGAAAATTTTTAAAATAAGGTATCAAACTTTATAGCTATTCATTAAATTATTTATCAACAAAATTTATGAAAAAAAAAAAATAATCTCACGTCAATTAAGCTCAATAAATATGCACAATGAAAATAAATAGAAAAAAAAAATAAAATAAATATCATCTTATGTTTGATTTGGTTTTATATATATTTGTGAGTTACAATGACGACTTATATACATACATCTGCGTTTTATGCCTATATATAAATAAATATCTGAGATTGAATTTGATACGCACCTTCCGTTTCATCATCAAGAAAAAATATAGAAAAAATAGAAAAAGTAATGTGAAATCTGTGGGAAGGATGTATGTGTGCTTGTCAGCTTCCGCTTCATTCGAACACGTGAGTTTTCTATCGCACCCCTTCTACATCATCTAGTACCTCTTATCCTCCTATTTTTTTTCATCCCCTCTATCTCAATATTCTTGTTAATTTCCCAGCAAAATTATACCTATAACAAGTAAAAATAAAATAAATATATATATTTTTTAAAAGGGAAAGATAGAAATTGAAATTGGGCTCTGGTTTTTCACGCACATCATCCCTTTTACATTTTAATTTCTCCCCTTTTGCCAAGTTCTTTTGATAAAAAATAAAAAATAAAAAAATTTATACAATGATGTAGTCACACACAAACACAAATGATCTAGGTGGCATCCCTTTAACATTATAATTCTAACATCTCTTCCGTTCCCGCGGTCTGTGATATTTTTCTTTCCATCCAAGTGCCATACTGTTGTCTCTTCCCCTTTTTTTTTTTTTTTATTTATATTTTTTCTCTCTTTTTTCTTGCTTGGTAACGTATTTACGAATTGCGATTTATAGGTCACGATGAGTGATTTCAATATAAGAAAATATCAATATGACCTTAAATATAATAATAGATGCAAAAACCGTTGACAAAAATAATATATCTACTCTGTAAAATACATCAAAAAAATATATATCAATCGCGAAATTCGTCCAAGTGCAAAAGGCTTACTGGATTATACAAATTTTTTTTTAAAAATATATATTACCTATTGTATTTTTCGTATTATTAAAATGAATGCAAAAATAATTTTTGTACAGGTTTATATATGTTTATACCTGATGGTGATGGTCCCTCATCATTGATGCTCTCGATATTCTCATAATGTCTTTTAGGCATATGCATTATGTAATCTCAAACCCCCGATTAAAAAAATATTATAAAAAAAAAAAAGTTTTGATTGATTCTCCATGATTCTTTTTTTTATTTTCATATTGGAATAATAAAATTTTTAAATCCGCTATGAAAAAAAAGAGAAATAAAAATTTATGTATATATTTTGCATCTCATTGATCACAATAACTCAACTGATCCAGCTATTGACAATAATTTTTTATTTTATTATTATTACTCGGATTACTTTTCTTCTACACATTTAAAAAATAAAAAAAAAAATCATGTGGTTTTATTTTGAGAATAAAAAGTCGTTAGAGATTTGAAATATTTGTTGGCAACGTTTTTTTGATATCAACCCTTGAATATTCATAATATAAGTTCAGCAAAAAATAATAATAAAAATAATAATAGATAAATGTCTTCAAGTCGTGTCAAACAAGGATTTTTTCTTGATTAATGTTTGACACGATGGACACCACTCAACATGTCTAACACAAGAGCTTTTGTCACGACACATATACAAATGTATATAGTTGTCGTTGACTTATAGGCTTGTGGTAAGCCGGACATTCGTTATGGTTTCAGTTGATATATATATATTTGTCTAATGGGCTTTTCGACAAGTGCGGTATGTAAATACAAGTATTGCTGTACATCCAATGACATATTTTCAAGTGACAATAATTTGGCATCATACGAATTACAAACAACAAAGTTTTAGTTGGTCTCTTCAATTAGTAAAATTTTTTTAAATTATATATTATACATCACGAGTTTTATTTATTATTATTTTTTTTTTTATCTTTACTTAAATTCATTTTATTTACTCATATTACTGTTTTTTTTTTTTTATTATTTATAATTTGATGTTACTGTCAAGCCATGAAACAAAATGGGATACCTTATATGTCTCTCTGTTATTCTGGACCATGTAAAAATAAAAAAAAATAAAAATAAACTGGAATGAAGGTTCATACAGAATTCAGTATACAACGAGGGATGAAAAACAAGATTATAAATAATAAAGTAAAGTGTATGAAAAGAAGAAAAAAAAATATACTAGAGAAAGCAAAAAATGTATGGTCCAGCTCGTGGCTTAAAAACTGACCAAAGGCACGTGTTGCATACAGCTCCAGTTACACCAGCATCAAAGTATTACAACAATCAAGAGAATAACCCCTGGGTGGAATAACGGGGGAAGGAGGGATAGATATGAAAAAAATAAAAAAGTCCCAACACCTGTGTCATTCTGTGCCCAGAAGACCACGCATTAATATGGACCACAATCCTGATGGCATTCCCGAACTCTCCCTTTCTTTTTTTTCACCATCAAAACCAGCATCGCAAGATACATATACATGTATATAAATAAATATATATAGGGCGTGAAGGATCCTCTTTCATTCATTCACACTTTATACCCATAAAAACTGAGCGAAAAAAAAACAAAAAATAAATTAAAAATACACAAGACTACATTATCTATAAATAAGAGAGAAAAAAAAAATCATTCAAACTTTGGATACATGAATTGATAATTATATTTATTTTTATATAAAATTAAAATTTATTATAATTAATCGTTGACAATTCAAAGCAATAAATGACATATAATTTTATCATAAATAACACCTCATGATAAAAATGAAAATATCCAGTTGTCTTTCATCAATTTGATAATAAATAAAGTATATATAAAAAAACGCGCCAAGTTAGAAGATAAAAAAGCGTAAAACGCCCGTTGGTTATAGTAGAAAAAGAAAAAAAAAAAAAATTACATTAAAATTTACATATCCGTTACTTTTTATTTCTTTCTTCTTTGACCATGGGTTCCCCAGAGTAAACCTATATACACTTCTTACTCCCCACTGTCCGATTAAATTCAAACTCTGTCCGCGGTCACTGTATGTTCTTTATATCCAATTCGCAACATTTTCATACAAAAAAAAAAAAACTTTGATGAAGAAAAAGAAGAAAAAAAAAAAGGTCGTAACGTATGTACATTGAAGAGTATTTCCATAGGTCGCACGTGCCCTGTGTGTCCCTCTTTTTATTATTGGGTTCAAAAATGAAACAGAAGGCAAAAATAAAAATATAAGAAGAAGAAGAAGATGACGATGATGATGAAGAAAAATAAGACAAAGTTGAGAATAAAGAATGAAAGAAAAGGTAAAACCGACCACTGGTCGTTCTTGTAATCAATGGCTCGCGTAACGAACTGGCGTATTACCTGCCAACGATCAAGGGCAGCAAAAAAAAAAAGGGCAAAATCGAAAATAAAAGAAAAAATATATATAGATATGTGAAGGTGCTTGATCTGGTGGCTCTTTGAAATCTGATAGGTGCTGGGCAACGCCCATCTGTGACCCTTGGTCGCTTCCTATTTTTCTCAATCCCCACTCTTTTTATATATCTACGGTTGTTTTTTTTTTTTGTTATAATTTATTTTATTTTGTTAATTTTTTTGTCCTTTTATTTGCCTTTCATTGTCAATTTTTTTTAGTTAGTTTTTAGCTGTGTCTGTGTGAGAGAGCGTTGTCAACGTTTATTTTATTTTTCACCCCCTCGATTCAACAATTTTCTTGCCTTTAATTTACCCTGACCACGTTGATGGAAGGGGTATGTATCTCTCTTTCTATATATGTGTCTTATGAACTTAATTCAATTTTGGACACAACGGACTATGGCTAACTCGTCGACTTTTTGTTCATATGGACAAGTTTTTTCCATTACAGTCTTGTGATCTTTGACCGAAATGCGAGTCGTCGTCGTGTTCGCCTTCTGTTTTTTTTTTTAACTTAATTATTATTATTATCATTACTATTATTGCTATTATTATGTTTAAACAAAAAAAAAAGTTTTACTTATTTTTTCTTATATTGCAATTTGAAATGTCTCTCCGTTAATTTCATTTTAATTGCCAAGTTTCATATATTATTTATGTTTTTATTTATTTATTTTTTTTATAAATTTTTTATTTTTTGAACTTTGAACATATATATATGTATTTTTTTATGGCAAGTTTTAAACATGATGTCGATAAAATTAATTGGTTTTGTGCTCGTTTATGTTCAAGTTTCTTGACTTTCGTTTTTTGTGGATAAAATTTTTTAAATGACTGTTCAATTTTTACAAGGTCGTTGTAGAATTTAAAAAAAAAATAATATTATCATTGGTGAACCAAGCGGCGTTATTGTAGTAATGAATAATTTAAATAATTATAATAATTATGTTTTTTTTTTTTAAATGATTTATAAACAAATTTGAAAAAAAAAAAATAAATAAATATTAACACTCAAAATATCTTTGTATATAAAAAATTTAATTTCTATTTTAGTATAATTTTTTTGAATTTAATAAATCAAAAAATTAACAGTAAACATAATTTTTATATGAAAATATTATCAATTATATAAAATTTGATATTTAATTTTTGTTTTTTTCAAAAGAAAAATATAAATTTAAATAAATTACTGAATATTTTTAAAAAAATAAAATATAAAAAAATAAACAGTTTAAAAAGTAGCCAACAACACAATTTAAGATTTATTTTTCGTTATGAAAAACGTTAATTGCCAATCGAAAACCCGTTCAGATAATAATTGCAACTAAATCACCGGACTTGATTCAATAATTTCATGATATCGTCTGGTTTTATTTAAACGATTATATACAATCCGCATATAAATATCCGTAGACTTATATATTTTAAATAAAAAAAAGTAAATAAATTTTTTTTTTTTCTGCCACATATGTGAAATATCCATGTATCCTTGCAATCCCAAGAATCTTCAGTAACATGCAAGTCGTAAATCAGTCGTTTAGAAGAAGTCGAATTTATCGAGTTCGTGAGATGCATAATTAACAAATAAAATATGACGTCATTTTGAGTGGTAAAATTTTGTTAATATAATCAACAAAAATAATTTCTTTGTTCACGTAAAAATATATGAAAAAAAATATATATATTTTGCAATTTATTTGTTGAATTATTTATTGTCGATTGTCGAATTAATCATGCATAAATTAAATTTTAACAATATAATTTTTTATTATGATGTTTTTTTATGTATTCTTTTAAATTTTTAAGTGTTGATTATTGTGGTCAAGTTAAAAAAAAAAAAAGTCCCCTGGACATGCTGTAAATGACCCTATGATCTCAACGATTAATCAGGATTAGAGAAAAAAATATTTTTTGGTACGTGTAAGACACAAAGAAATGCTTGTTATTTTTTTTTCCCCTTTTTATTTTTTGGCTTGTGCGCAATGTCCAGTTTGTTGTGTGTGATCAGTCATAAAGTCTCTCTCTTATATTTAGCCGGTCACCACCTCAATTCGTTTATTTATATTATTCGTCCTGTTATGTGCGCCGCAGGATCATTATACTGTCATTAAATTTGATGAGCGTGTAATCGTAACCGGCCACTTGAAGGTCAATATACGCACTTCATGTTCATATTCATTTATTAACAACTTACAAAAAAATTAAATAAACACACATATAGGGTCAAACCACATATAATAACGACAAAACATCACCGACATTTTAATCACCCAAAAATTTTTCAACAAGCTATTGATTATTTGCATTTATTTTATTTAAAAGAAAAAAAAAAAAAAAGAAATATTCTTCAATCTTCATTCAAATGTAATTTTTGTTTCTTTATTGTTAATTTTTTTTTTTTTATTTAAGCATTAAAATTTTGAACATTGTTGTATCGGGAAAAAAATAAAAAATAAACATCACGATTCAACGATTTTCTACATCACGAGCCGAATGATGATTGTTGATTGATTGTCAGTAATTTTGTGCTATTATAAATTTGAAATGATGAAAAAAAAAATAAAATTATTCCATTATTATATTCGTCAAATGAATATGGACATGAGTCCTTTGTTTTCATCATTTTATTATTATTATTATATTATTTATAATTTATTTATTTATATATTTTTTTATTCATTGTTTTATTATCTCATGAACGTGATTCACCTTGCTATATATTTCTCAGGCTCAGAGAGCACCCTTTTGTAGAATTATATATTAGTGATCTAAAGTAGGGGATGCTGTCCTTTGATGAGTCGTGATGCAGGTCATCTCGAGATGGGATACACTCTATATCCAA
The DNA here is from genome assembly GCF_014905175.1 of Aphidius gifuensis. Lineage (NCBI taxonomy): Eukaryota > Metazoa > Arthropoda > Insecta > Hymenoptera > Braconidae > Aphidius > Aphidius gifuensis. The sequence goes on from NC_057793.1 coordinate 3,905,500, forward strand.
TGGTCGTTTTTAATTTTTTTCTTTCTTTTAAATTGAATTTTTTTTTTTTTACTCTTACCACTTGGTTATGGGCCGATGAGAACTTGATGCTCTTTCATTGTCCTACAGGACATTCAGTGGACCAGGTGGTTATCATTGGGACCCATTAAATGTACCTTGAATTAATTGTAATGCAAAAATTTTAATGGCCACTAACAATGCAAAGAAGACCAACGGCTAATCCACTGTCCCAATTTCACAGCATCCATCCACTTCTTCTGACCAGATTTTATTATTTCAACTCTTTTTTTTTTTTTTTTGTCTCACAGTATTTTACAGACAAAGACTTCAACGTTTATTCCCATAGTCCTCAGCATCATCATTAATAATATAAATTTAAAAAAAAAATTAAATTTTTGTTTAGTCACTATAAAGCTGGAGGGCTTTAAATGCAATCCCGCATATGCAGACAAAAAAAAAAAATATATATTATCTTATTCTCGCATAAACTGAATTACATCCGTGTTAAAAAATTACTAAATAAAAAAAAAAAAATATTTTTTCTTGATTATCGACAAAAAAAAAAAAAGGCTAGTGTACAGAGTCAATTAAAAATTTCACAATATAATATTTTATATAATTTATCAGTTGATATAAAAATAAATATTATTTTTTTTTTTTTTTTTCATAAATAATTTATATACCTGCATATAAAAAAAAATACTGGATATATGAGTATTGATAATTACACTTGATAAATAAAAATTAAATTAAAAAGAAAATACTGAAGAAAAAAAGTTTTTTTTTAATTTTTCAAATACTCGGTAGACACATTGCTTTAAAGTTAGATAGTAGATGTGACTAGAGGGTGGTTCACCACTGTTATTCCCATATATATGTACATGGTTTGTGATAGGGGTGAGTTAAAGTATAGAAGCCGGGGTTTTTAGTGAAGATTCTAAGAGGTCCAGTACTCATACACGTGAGCCAACGAACAAGAGAATAGAATGAAAGAGAGAAGAGAACAAGAATATAAAGAGAGGTATGAGTTCTTGGTCCAGAGGGTGCAAGTATTGATCTTCGTTGTCCACCCACTCTATCTTGCTTCTTCTTTACTTCCCTTTTCCTCACCCCTTGGTTTTACCAAGCACCACCATCAACGGGCCGGAAGGGTGGTCCAACGGGTGGATAAGATGTCAGCGTGCGTACATACAAAATAGCCTGCCTAGCTCGCCTCTTGCCCTCAACATTTACCATTCCATTGCTATCTTGTGTGTTGTATTAGTTTTGTATATATATAACACACAATTGTACGTACATCTTTGGCAAAATATACATAAATTTAAGCATGTACCACCATTTTACATATATACTATTTCACTATACACACTTTGCCAAGGTATTCTTCTCTCTGACATTACTCTGACAAATGTAAAATTTAACATTTTATGTATGTTATATATATATATACACTTTGAAACATTGGCTTTTCATTTCTCTTAAACCATATAATTTTAGAGGTAGAAAAAAAATGTTTTTTGTTTTTTGTTTTTTTTTTGTTCTTTGGTCGTTGTCCAAATTAAAGGGATTATTATTATTTTTTGTTTGTTTTTTTTTCCTCATTTTATACTCATATGCTAAATCAATTTATTATCATTTTTCTTTTTTTTTTTTTTTTTTGTGTTTTTTAAGGAGGGGGATAATGAATGAGTCATTTTCCAAAAAGGGTGGTTAATGGCATTTTATTACTTTTTTTTTTTTGTGATAATTTTTCTATATATGAAAATTTATGGATGAGACAATTTTTTATGAATTTTTTTATTTTTATTTATTGTGAATTTTTTTGGTTTATTATTATTATTGTTTTAAAATTAATATATTCATTTTTATGTTCTTATTGACATGATAAAAATAAATAAATAAAAAAGTAGTTTAATAGAATTTTTATGTTTACCACTACACACCGTCTGTCAAGTGTTGAAATAAGAAAAAAAAAAAAAAAAAGTTATTGGATAAAAAATGAAATAAAGAGAATGGAAAAAAAATAGACATGTCCATATGGGACAAGAATCTCAAGAGTCTCTTATATTTTCTAACATTTATTTTTTATTTTTTATATATATAAAAATATGTTGAGGGTGAAGGGGGTGGGTTTATATGTATTTGAGAAAAGCAACGTTGATCTCGTCCATGTCCACCGATAATCCAGGACTTATCCTGCACAGAAAGTCCTTCGGGGTCGTTTCACTGTGATTTACACCTTGTCATCTAGAGGAAAAACCGTTAACAATATTACCCCCTTCTAACTTTTTCTCTCTTTTAACTATCTTCAACTATTCTCAAATGTTTTCAACCCCTCATTGTGTATCTATCATATTTTTTATTTTTTTTTAGGGCCTCACCCCTTTAACTCACCTTCAGCCATCTCAAATAACGATGATGCTTTTTTTACTTTTAATATATAACAATAAAATACAATAGGTATATATATCTATAAAATATTATAAAGATTTAAAAAATAAGTCACGCATAAACAAGGGTAGGAAAAGCTTAATTATCCTTGGTATATGCTTCCTTGCACGTCTAATTTTATTGTCTTGAATTTTTATATATCTATACAGCTATTTATACCTTGAGAAAAACAAATATTTTTTAAATACACATAATTATATAAATATCAATTTTATAATATATTAACTTTTAAATTAATTTAGCAGTATTAAAATAATTTTAAAGACAAAAGGTTTTTGGAAGTTTGGGACAATAATATACATGGCTGGTTCCTAAAATTTCCGTTCAATGTGACCTCAGCCAATGACTATATATGGTATATTAACATACACACATACGAAAGCATAAATTCACCTATCAATTATACATACAACACGTGCGATAATGCGTTATAATGACCAAGGTAATGAATTTTCCCGCGATCAAAACCAAAAACCTTTTTATTCCATTCTTAAGAGCATCATACGCATACCCGCATCATCCAACATATATATATTTATTTATTGTAGATGAGCAACAGAAAATTTCGACCCTTCTTTAGGTTCTATCTCACCACTACGACAACCACCCTTTGTCTTTTCTTTCTCTATCTTTTTCATTTTGGCTCTTTTACTTTTCATCCCTTACAAACGCGCATTGAGTCTAAATTTTCCTCGTTGCGTGGACCAATATAATATACATGTATGTCATGTACACACTCACACACACATACAAATATATGTATACAATAAGAGAAGAAATTTTCAAGAGGGTGCGGAAGCCACACCACACACTAACGTCCAGATACGTGCGCATGGTTATAAATTGCTTCTCTGTACACTTTTGGCTATAACACTATCGCATGTCCGACGTAACTCGTTTTATATATATGTACCAAAACTCACATGAATTTAATACATATGTATTATAGTTATATATGTATGTATTTATACTTACAAATATTACATACTAATGTCTAATGTAGTTGGCTTCGTTCATAGTAAAACCAAACTTCAAGAGGTTGAGGGAGTCATTCTCGTCACTGTAGTAAAAGACTAAAGTAGTGGGTATGTATAGTAGAGAAGCAATTTACATGGTATACCATCTAGAAACTTGCACGTCCATCTACATAAATATATGTCTATGTCTATGTGTGTGTAGAAGGGTTTGTTATACTGCTAAGGAAAGATGAGACAGAGTGTTAGTGAACATTGTAATTCAAGTAATGTAAGCTTTATGCAAAATACATGTTAGTTAAAAGTGCACTGGAATATGGATATATATGCATGACATTATTCTCATTACATATAAGAAAACCACGAGATATATTTTTTATATTTTTCATTAGCTTTTAACATATTTTTAAGTTTTTTGTTTTTTTTTAAATGAATTTTTCATTATATTAGGTAAATTTACTCTTTTTTTCAAGTGTTTTTAAATCAAAATGGAAATGGATATATACTTGGATGATATTTGAATATGGTTTTTTAAATTTTTTATATTTTAATATTTTCATGAAGATCGTTAGTAAATTGGAGACGTTATTTTCTAAATGATTTTTTTTTTTTCTTATCTTACAGACTTGAATAATAAATGATTAATTCAAGTGTTTTTTAATTTTAAATTTTTTTCTATAAATGAAAATGAAAAAGAATATATTTTTTTCTTTAGCTATATGTGAATATTCTGATGAAAAACAATTTTCCTTATATCGAAAATGGAAAAAAAAAAATAAAAAAATAAATAAATTCAGTGTCCCTCTTAGCTATATGTACGTTTACAATTTGCAAAAAAATAAAAATAAATAAATTGCACGCACCCTATCTCTCGAAAGTCCACTGTGTAAGGTTTCCTGGGAATGGACATATATATATACATAATACAACAACAACCCTTGAGTATATCTGCTCAGGCGCGCGCACATAATTTCGACCTGCCCAAACCATTTTATCTAACCCCATAGCTATCTTCTTCTTCTTTTCGTCTCCAGCCTCATCCTCCTCATCCTCCCCATTTTCTCTTCGTGTCTCTTCCACCAACTTGCACGTTCAAACCAACCCCTTCTATCTTTTCTTCTTCCTCTTTCTCATTCTACTCTTGTTTTCACCCCTTGGGTCTCAGAGTTGAACCACACACACACTGAAATATATTTTCTCTCTTATCATCTCGGAGAGACTTGTGTCCCCTTGACCAAGGGCTGAATGTCGACTTGGACATTGGCGTAAACCAAATCATTTTAAGATATTTTGTGAATTTTTTATTTTACATTTATATACATAACAAGATATCATATTCAAGGCAAAGGACAATTTTTAAAACCATTCTTTTTCCTTTTTTTTTTTATTTATTTTGTATTTTTATTCTTGACGATGTGTTCTCAATTTGTTATAGTTCAAATAATGTCGATATAAAAATATATTTTCATTTGATAAATCAAATGCTTGTTGCATATTAATATATATTTTTTATTTTTATTTACTTAAATTTTTGTATTTATTTTTTTTATTATATACAATTTTCATATATTTTCGATGTTTAAATTTATTATAATCTATGTATTGAGAAGTTTTGATTTGTATTTAAAGATGTTTCATTTGTTATATTTATTTGTTCTAGATATATATTTTATAAATTTTCGGTATGTCAATAGTCGGAATATGAATGCAATGATGTGATGACTATTTATGTTAGATATTTTCATATAGCTGTCGATGAAAATTTTTAAAAATAAAATTATGATAGAGAGTAAAGTGATAATTTATTTATAAAATTTTCTTTGTCAATTTATTTGTCAAGGATATTTTTTATTTAAATTTTCCTACGCCAATGGTCGCGAGAAATGGCTGCGAGGGTGTCGGCCGGACGTTAAAACGAAGGGGTTGCCGAAAGCAAAAGGAGAGACGCTGTCTGTAACACACGCGAAAATTTTCAAACCCAAGGGATATATAGCCTTGTCCTCTCTCCTTCTGTAAAAAATAAAAAAATAAATAAAAAAAAAAAAAAAAACTAAAAATGTCCAAGCACACCGGTCTTTGTAAATAAACGCCCGGGGTCTCTATCTCATTTTCTTCCCTCTCTTTTTTTGAATCCTTGTGTGTTTGGAGACCCGCCCATTTCCTTCAGAAAATTGATGCTTCAAAAAAATATAATACATACATAGTATATAGCCAAATTACCTTTACAAAAAGCAAAAATATAAATTAAAATTAATAATTAATTTTTGTGTGTATAATGTATATAGATAGGGTTGATGATAAATATCTTGAGTAGAAAATTAAGTCTCTATATCACCACAGATTGTTCCAAGTTTCGTGGTTTTAAAGTTCAAGAGACAACATTGAGTTAGATAGGGTTGAGCTAAGAAATTACAAATTTCACAAATTACTCACGTGACATACTTCCTTATTTTCTCATACCTTTGGACATATACCAAAGCTCAGACTAAAATACAACAGTTTATCTTCCTCTATTTTCTGTAACTTTGAAAGCATCCTTAACAAGTAAAAGTAATACATATATATATAAATATATCTTCTTTATATATGTATTCAAGTACCAACAATACTTTACAGGATGCAGCTACGAGTTGTTAAGTTTTGTTGTATTTTTACCTTAGCACCTTAACCCTGAAAAGCCAACAATGAACTTTAAAGTTTTTCTTATTCGTTTTTTTTTTTTTTTTTGGGATTCGCTTCACAACTTGCAGGCTTTTAACGACAATAAAAACATATCGATTTAAATTTTTTTATTTATTTTTTATATACTTGTAGAAGCAATTTTATTTAGCTTTGGAATTTTGAAAGTTTTTTTTATTTTTTTATGATAATAATTTTCGAAGAAGTATTTTAAAAAATAGCATACCGATTTTTTTTATTTTAAGAATATACACGGGTAACTGGATATTAGATAGTTAAAAAAAAAAATGACACGACATCGTACAATATTTTTGTAAATTTTATTTATTTATTTATTTTTTTCGTTATTCCAACATTGTATATCTAAAATGACTGAATCGTCAACCACAATTATTTTAAAATATATCCAATTTTAAACACGAACATCACATGTCAAATTGGACAAGAATATAAAAAAATCATTCAGATAGAAAAAAACTGCGAGCTTAATATTATTAAATAATAATAAAAAATATATTAAAAAAAAAGAAATTATTCTTGGCCTCGTAATATGTCAGAAGTTTACGTGTTCAACATTACTTTTAGAGATGTATAAAAAAAAAAAAAAAAGTAACGTGCAATGCCCACGAAACATTCACATATTGCTCGTGGCCCTTCACAATTCCACTTGAACATTGAACAATCACGCGAGTTCTTAATTTACCTTTTTTTTTTTTTTTATCTTCTTCAATTCGTTATTTATTTATTGTTTTACTTTTTTTTTTTTTTTTTTATTATTTTCTTCTGATCGTATTCTTGTTTCGACTTCAGCCATCGAAACATCATATATAATATAATTGAATTAAATTGATACTTGCAAAATAAAAATCGAGATAGAAAATTTTTTATATCTCGTATATTTTATGAAGAATATATATTGAAAAAAAAAATAATATTACAAGTGCAATTAAGTGAAAGGTAATTTTTATATTTCACAATTTAATATTAAATAAAAAAAATAACATTTAATAATATCAATAAATCAATGAATTGATTTAAAAAATAAATAACGTGATTGGAATTTATTTTCATTATAAATTCTATAAAAAAATATATTATAGATTCTAGTGTAAATTCAAATTTGCATGCCAACCAAATTTTCGCAAGTCTAAAAGCGGCTGTATAGCTTCAAGATCATGTGGATGTAACGCTTTGGGGTAAAAGATCGGTTTTGGTAATGTCTATGGAGAATCAGAGAGAGAAACAGAGAGTAGAAGGATAAATTTAGCCAGTGCAAGAGCAAAGTTCGTCACGTGAAAAGATATTATAATACTGTATACATATATATATAGCAAAAGCGAGATATTTCTAGAGGAAGATGATGATAAAGAAGAAGAAGAGGAAGAATCAAGTAAGCAAGCAAGCTAGTCAAAGAAGGGTTTCACCAAACACAGGATAGTCCGGAGATGAGCTACGGCCAGTTTTGACCCCCTTCTTGCACGTTGCCCAGAAATTACCCCTTATCTTTACCAAGCAAGGCCGAGTTTGTCTCCTCTTGGTTGCATCACCCTCTCATTCATCTCTCTATATACAAACACAAAATTTTACACACATACACGCACGAAATCCTAATGCTCAATCTCGAGATAAACGCTCTTGGGTTATTAGAGGCCAAAGTACCTTGCCCCTTGTGCATATATGAGTCTCTATATATACATACGAAATTTCTGTCTATTTATCTGTCTATCTGTATATATATGTATGCTGCAGCATATAACCCAAACATGAAATTTCGTTGGGACGATAATTTATAACGATAAGACCAAGAGCAATCGCCAACTGAATATGATTGAAAATTCAATTATTATTATCATCATCATATTTAATTGATAATATTTTCTTATATATACATAAATTGATTATTTATAATTTAGTATCAAATGTACATCTAAATTAATTATTTATTTATATATTTTAAAATTGTATATTAATATTTTAAAATTTTATATGAAATAATGATAATAGTGAAAATATTGGGTGTTTTAGAGAGAGGTCAGTTGGAGGGTAGATATATATATAAAATATATAAAAAAAAAAAAAAAGCGATAGGGTAAGAGGAAGGTATAATACGAGACGCTTGACCAGAGCCTCCATGAAAATTGCAAATCGATCGAGACTCTCTTTCTTTCTCTCTCTCCATTTCCTTCTTTATTTTCCTCCCCGTCGTTTTCTCTTCTTCAACCCCCTCAATTTCACAAGCACCCGGTTTTCTCGTCCACCTTCCTTATCCTGGTAAAATCCACGCCTCGTTTGCCTGGACCATATACATATATATACACACATAAGATAGAATATAAAAATCAAAAAAAAAAATTTATATATTCGCGCAAAGTAAAGATTAAAACGCGCTCACGTATATACAAAAATCATTATACAAATTCACATGTGAAATTTTCACTTGTATATATATTTATTTTCATAAATTTTTATGTACACACACACACACTGGTATAAATATTTTTTACAAATAAATTTATTTTCTTTATGTACATTGATACATAAGATTTACACATGCGCGCAAAAGTGAAAAAAAAAAAAAAAATACAAAGACATATTATAGAACAAGGAAAACAGCACATCACGTACGTATTTGAAGGCTGAAAAAGCCCCTGGCACATGCCGACGCGCGTAGAATGTAATTAAGATAAATTAGCGTTAAGGGGAAATTGGGCTAAAGCTTTCGCGAGAAGAACCAATGTTGCCCAGACGCAATATCACATATATGTGCACATGGATAAATAAATATATATAAATTTTATGTGTGTATGCTATGTACAATGTTACTTGCAAATGTGTATTTACTAAATAATGAAAAAGAAATAAGAGCTGAGTAAAGAATATATATGTAGCGAAAAAAATAAGAGAGGGAGAGGTGAAAAAGGGTGATTTAACAATATACTGTAGAAGCACGTATTTTCACAAAGCTCAAAGTAGTGGTCAAGTCTTATTGGTGGTCTACAGGGTGGTTTTCAGGGTGGTCTCGTGTATGCTAAATTCATCAGATTATTTTATTATTAAAGTAAATTACATTATTAAATTTTATTTTTTATTTTTCATAGAAATAATGGGTAGTTATGTATATAAAGAAAGTCCACACACGTATATTGCGAGAGAGATATAAATAAATAAATAAATAAATACAATTTTACTGATGAAAAGTAATTAGTTAAAATTTAGAAAATAATTAGAGAAAGAGGCGGTGATGTATAAATGTCAATATGCTGGTACCAGGTTCATTGTATCTTGTGGTGACTGTGCGTGACTTTATGTCGATATACATCTTTACCTAGATCTATATAGTAAGCAAGTCAGTATGTCTTATTTATATAAGAGTATAAGACTTGCTTTGAGATATTGTTAACGATATTTTGCACGTCCAGTCTACAGAGAATTTGGAGAATGGACGATGAAGGTGAAACAATGCCTCAGGGAAAACTGTTGTTGATGGACGCTTCCGATAGATGAACCAAGTCGTACACAACTTTGTTACGTATATAACAAACTACCCTTAATTTTACTAACCCAACATGATTTTCATCCAACTTGGCTATTATATTTATTTAATTAATATTCAATTAATTAAGAATATTTTAGTTTTAAAATATATGCAACTTTTTAGAGAAGTCCAGAAAATCCAAGATGATATAAAAAATAAATATGAAAAATTGAAATAAAGTTACATGTACATTTAATTGACTTGCTTTTACTTTGGACAAAAAAATATTTACTTTGATGTATGCGTGAGGATATTTTTTTAATTTTAAATTTAATAATAATTATGTTTTTTTTTAATTATTGTTGCAGATGATGTAAATTCCAATGGGGCTTTAACCGACGATATCAATTTAAAATTTTCATCATCACCTGCAGTAAAGGTAAATTGAGCAATTTTTTTTTTATCTATTTAATTTTTTTAGATAGCTATAAATTATTTAGTCAAATTTTCAAATAATTAAACTTGCTTTTTGTTGATTAATTTTTATTTTGTATAAAAAATTTTTTCATTTACTTTTTGATTGATAAAAAATTATCATAGTATTTCAACTAAGAAGACTGAGTGTTTTCACTTGGTTAATTTTTTTTTATCAGTATTATATTTATTGAAAAATAAAACTAAGTTTATATCAAGTTCGCTGCACGTTTTCCCAATTCTCACAGTTTAAAGTAGATAAAAAAAAAAAAAAGTCTTTTATTTATTATCATATCTCAATCGATGAAGTATATATATTTTTTTTGACTAAATTTTTTAGTGATTAACATTTTTGAATGATGAGCTGATGACGTGATGATGATGATGGATGGTCTGATAATGGATTGAAAGTTTATTCGATTTATGATACATATATTTTCACAATTTTTTATTTATTAGATTGAATCAGAATTAAAGTTAGGAAATAAGATAGGAAAATATCGATGCATAAAAGGTCGAATCACGTGACCTTTCTCAACTCCAAGTTGATATAATGAATCACCCTAAAAATACCCGTAAAAATTCCGTAAATATATATGATACAAGAAACACTCCCTCCCCTCATATTTAGTATTAATAAACTAACAATTAAGTGTGTTAAAATTCCCAGGTCATTGACATAGTTTTTTTCAACTTTATTAATCACAAAATGACTCACACTTGAATAATCTAAATCATGTATACCTTATAGATTCACGTTACTATTTATTTCTTTGTTATAAATTACCTCATGATAAATTTAAAATAAAAAAACAAATAAAAAATAGAATAAATAAGTTCATTAATACAACAATCGACAGGATAATAAAATATAAATAAAAAAACCTCGGCCTCGCCCACATGAATTTAAAAAAAAAAAAAAAAAAAAACACAAAGACTTGAAAATCAAAGCAATAAAAAAAGTATTGAAAAATCCATATCTGGCAAAAAAAAAAAAAAAAAGAACTTTATCATTTTAGTTAGTTCAGTCAAGGAGAATGTCGGATGGGCACCTGCATGGAAAAAAAAATATTTTAGCTCAATCATTCTGCGCATTGTCGTGGCCTCTAAAGTAGATTTAATATTTGACTTCGACGAATTATATAGGTGTACACAATTGACTGCATTTTAAATGTAAAAGTGCGTCAATCACTGCTCCAACAGCATCATCATCATCATCATCATCAGCCACAAAACAACACTCGTATATAACTGGAGATGCCAAGTAAAGGTGTTTATAAATACCGATATATATACACACACATATATCGAAATGAATATAGTCAAAAAATAAAAAAAGGCGTCATTGCGATAAATCATTTGAGCGACAGGCATTAACGATATACACGCACACACATGATGCATCTGGTTCAGTTTGTAACAGTCATGAGAAATAGACGATATTTTCTCACACTAAAGCTTGGCAAAATGGTAAATTAAATCACCCTAAAATTGTTAAAATCAATCATGTATATTCGTATTTTAAATCGTTAAATATAATAAAACCAAAAATGATCATTTAAAAAAACAAATTAATAAAATATTTAAAAACAACTTTATCATAAAAGTATTTTTTAAATGATCAATAAATATAAATTATATAAAATATTTAAATTACATTATTATTTTGCATGAATTCATAATTAATATTTTTAAATTAATAATATTATTAATAATTATTTTATTTTAAAAGTGCCAAATAATTTTGACTGTATTAACATTGCTCGAGTCAATATTTAATAAATTTATATATGTAGGTTTTATACAGGGGTTTTTTCATGATGCACTTGGTATGATGTTTTATATATTATTTTTAAATATTCACTATAAATACAAGCATTGTTCATAAAACAATGCTACCTTATTTGTTTAAAATTTTCCATCTCTTTTATTCTATTGTTTTCAAATAAAAATAATTTCCATATGCAGCTGCAGCACTTTAATTTAGATAATCAAAATTTCTTTTTATCATTGACTTTACAATTATATTATTGTAATTACTACAATATTTAAATGGAAAAAAATATTATATTAATTTTCTATTGATATTTAAAAATGAAAAAAAAAAAAGAAAATTAAATTTTTATTTATATTATTAATTAAATAATTGTTGATAAATATTATTAGTTATTTTTTAATATCAGTTTTCATTTTTTCATTTCATTATAATATCAATTTAATTTTTAACATAAAATTTTTTTTTTTACAATAATAATTATCACAAATTACGCTTTGTTATCGAGTTGATAGATGATAATATAATTTATAAACAAACCTTCATTCTTTGATGTCGGTCAAGGGCTATAAAGCGAGGTTCTAATAAATTTCGTCTCTTTTTCATATATACATAATGGTGTGAAAGGCTATTTTTAAATAATACAATCATTTTATTTATCATTATTATTCAACAATATCTCTAAAAGTTAAAATTCACATACTAGTGGGAAAATAAAGATGTAATTTTATATATGATTTGTAAGAACATGAAAATTAACGTACATAAATAAAAAAAAATAAATTAATTGATGATTTAACATTTAAATAAGATAAAATATTAACATAAATATAATTTTTATTTTTTTATTTTCATTTAAAGTATTGAAAGCTTTGTGAGTTATTTGGTGAGTTACTTTTTAACTTTGGTATTTATATTTATTTATTTTTCGATAAAATCTGAAGCTAAAAATTATAGGTTTTCATGATTTGAATTATTTCTTTTTTCAACACGACAAATAGTTTTTTGAGAGAAGGGTTTACACAACGATGTCTTATTCGACAAAGATGCCATTATATTTTGGTATATATTTTCGATTGAAATAGGTCGGTGGATAGACAGAGACCTCACCTGAATACATATATAAAATGAAATAAAAAAATATATATAATAAGAAAAAAAACAGAGACAAACAAAGAAGCTGAAGACGAAAAAACATACCGCTTTTATACTCTATAATACTTACAGCTTCTGCATTTTTATTTATTTTTTTTACTATTATCATTTTTGTTTGCTCATTCCTCATTATTATATGTTGGTATTTTTTTATTATTATTTTATTTTTCATATATAGCTAGTAATCAAACGAACTTGAAAAATAAAACCAAAAATGTTCGTTTCTATTTTTTTTATTTATATTTTTGTTTGTGTTTATAATGTTTATTTGTATAAATTTTTTTTTGATATATTTTTTAATGTTTAACCAGGTCTATTCGTATTTTTTTTTTATTATTTTTTGATATGCAATAAGATATCCACACTGATTAATTCAACGAAATAAAAAACACAAACTCAATAAATCTTTAATTGCACCTTTTGAATGTAACAAAAGACCAACTTGTCGCTCGTGATCTCCATCAAGGTTACATACGAAAAATAACGCCTAAAACCAAATTAATAATAATAAACAAAGAGTTTAATATTTTATGAATAAATAAATCTACCAAATACTGTGACATAAAAATTAATGAGTAAAAAAAATTAATAATAATACTGTTTTAATTTTTTTTTTTTTTTTTTTATTAAAAGACTAATTAAAAATTTTTTATATTAACATTTTGATGGTTTTTTTTTTTTTTTTTTTACAATACTGTATCTGTGTGTGGTCTCTAGGAATAAATATTTCGTCGCATATTAAATCTTGCAAAAATTAAATATAATAAATATTATATAGATTTTTCGAAATCATGAAAAATGCCATTCACTAATTATTTTTAATATTTTTTTTTTTTTTTTTTTCAACCGGTTTTAGCTTCATGACTTTCCGTTAAATTCATTACAAATTACATCAATATATATACGATTGCGAGAAGTGAAAAAAAAAAAAAAAAATTACAACTCATTTGCAATTGTAATTCATAATGGAGTTGAAGATTAGAAAATCAATTCAATAAAAAAAAAATATATATTTAAAAATTAAAAAAGTAATAGAAAAAAAAATTATTTAAAATTTGATTTTAAAAGTATCAAATTCTATGTTCAAATAACAAAACAAGTCAATTACCATATGAGAAAAAAATTATAAAAAAATTAAATTAAAAAGTACTTCATACATACAAATAAAATAGAAAAAAAAATAAAGAAATGCCAGTGGACGCCAGGGGCACAGTGAAAATGTAAAAAAGTCAAAAAAATTATATATTTATTTTATTGTTAAACCTAGCAATCATACGGTGGTCCAATTACCATAAGAAGAGCTCTAATTTCACACAATGCTTTAAATTTTTATATACCCACCTCCCTCTTTTTTTTTATTTCTCTTTTTTTTCAATCATAAATTCATAATGTGATATTTATATATACATTTTTTAAATTACAAGTTTGACCACATAAAAAATAAAAAAAATCTATGAAAGTCAAAAATTTATATATAGATTTTTAATTATATTTTTAATATTGTTTTTTCTCCTTTTTTTTTTTTTAATGAAATTTTTACTCTAAAATTAAGACAAAATTTGATACGCCATGAAAATTATTCTCTTTACTCAGTAGATATAAGTATGGATTACATACAGCCTTAGAAATAAACCCTCTTATTTTTTTTCGTTCATATAATACTCACAGAATAAATAAATTCTTTTATACTAAAAATATATAATTTTTTTTCTCTTCTATCAAATATATTTAACTAAATAAAAAAATAAAAAAAATCTCAAAATACACGTGGCTATTTATACTTAATTTATTTCTGAATAAAATGAAAAAAATTAATAAAAGTTTTCACACACATTACACACGAATTCCAATGAAATAAATTAATTTTGAAAAATTTAAATATCGATAAAAAATATATATATAAATATCAAGATGAAAAAATAGATAAGTTTTTGGATCATAAAAAAAATTTATATGCTGAGTTTATTTGAAAATATATTTACTTGCTTTAAATTTATTTTTTCTGTATACTCTATTTTTTTTTTTATGTCTATGATGAAAGAAAATTATAATTTTTTTGTTGCGCAAGGTCGGCAACATGCTGACTCTTCTGAAACTCGATGATAAAAAATAAAGAAAATTTGAGTATACATTATGTAAAGTCGATGTTGGAAAATTGTGGAAGAGTCCAGTGGATAAAAAAAAAAAAAAAAACTAGTCGTGAGGTTGATGTAAAAGCACGTCTTGAAACGAGAAGAAATGATTAAAATTTCAATTCATTTTCCGCGTGGACTGACTCAGCCTTCCACGTTGTTCTAGTAAAGTTAAACCAACTGCACTTTTCACGATGTCTCGGTACTTTTTTATATACATCACGAACTTGTCTAATTCACCCTTTTTTTTTTTTTTTTTTTTAATATACATACAGCTTCAACATTTTCGTTGCTCTTTATCTTTCTTTCATCTCATCTCTTTTTTACTTTTACCTCACACCAAAGCTCAAGTCCACTTCGTTATAATTTCTCCTAATGATATACTTGCTTCCATCTGATTTTTAACCATCTTTTTCTCTACCACCATCTCAACTGAATCACTGTTTATTTCATTTTTTACACTTTCCAATTTTTTTTTATCTCATTTATAACAACTCTCTTTTTCATTCCCAGATTTTACATCATTTAACATCTTTTTTTTTTTTTCTCCTTTTTCCAACAGTAAAATAAATAAATAAATATAAAAATTTATACACAAAAATTGCTTACTTAAAATATACACTCACAGTCTGCTTGTAAATAAAAAATATATAATTTAAAAAAAAAAAAGGCTAAATTACATTTACTGCATTTTATTTGAAAAAAAAAAAAAAATGAATTTTTCATGTAAATTAAAAGATTCTTGCAAGCTGAAGGAATGAAAAACAAGATAAGAAAATTCAAGGGTGAAAATTGTTGGGATATGTGTATTTGTGAAAATGCTGAATATATATACATATAGCCAATGATAAGGTTAAATTCACAGTGTAAATGTCGCACGTGTCACAATGATATGCCAAGAGTCCAAGCTCCATTCTGGTGCCAAGGCCTGATGCTGTACATGTATAGGTGTTCATAAGAGAGATAAAAAATAAAATAAAAAAAAATCAGCAGTCTGTTAGATTATATATACGTATATATGAATGCTTGCGGATATTTCCTTAATAAAATGGGGGCGCAAACGCCGAGCAAGCGAATATCAGGCTGATAGTGGCACGGTCAGCTCGACGTCCAACCTCGCTGGAAAAATGCCTCGAGGGGTTGCCAAGGCAAAATAAGTAAGGTGAAATACTGATTCAATCTGACACTAGATCCCCTCCAAAATTTTACTTCAGATTATAATACACATATTCAAACACTCTGTTGACTTGAAAATCAATTTTATCAAAAAAAAAAAAAATTATTAAATATAAAAAAATTAATTTAATTAATTTTATAAATAAATAATAATAATTTTTTTTAAATATATATAATATACTTTGATAGAATCATAAATATTTGTTTTTAAAATGATTTTTTTTTTTTTTTTTTTCGAATTAATTAACTTGTTATTAATTTTTTAAATTGAGAATATTAATCACCTTGTTATTGCATTATTATTATTTCGTATAAATTTATGAAATATTAAAAAATGTATAATTAATAATGATAAAATATGAATTGATTATCAAATAATTACAGTGTTAATTATATGGAATAGGTCAATATCAGTATATAAATATATTTATTCAATAGACAATATAATATTATTGACGCAAATCGAAACTGTTAATTAAATTGATGCTCACGTCAATGCCAGTGATAATATAAATTATTCTGCATTATACTTTGATTATTATTTATTTTTTTTATTCACATAATATTCTTTGTCTTGTTGTTATTCTAGACTATATACATCTAATATTAAAATGAGAAAAAATAAAGGTCACTATCAACATTATGACCCTAAAAATGTTGTTTTTATAAAACGTGCCAAATGAATTTTCTTGTATTGTTTGATCATTTAGTTTTTTGTTCAATCGACACGACTCACTATGACCCACTGTCACCTCGACTATTTTTTTTTATTATTATATTTCCCTGCAGTCATCACAAAACGTAAGAGATTATTAATAAAAATAATTTAATACTAAAAATTTTTTCTGGGATTTAAATAATCCCGTGACGATAACAGAAATAAAATAAAAATAATAAAATATATGCGAGAAGAGAAAAATAATAATAAAAAAAAAAATTTTTTTGCGACCTCGTTCAATCTGTCATCGGGATTTCGATATTCCATTAAAACGACTCGGTTATGTATAATCACATTGCCCACACACGAGGTGCGTAGAGATATTTTTTTTAATTTTATATTTTTATTGTCACTATAAACAATCTGGAATTTAGTATTTAAAAAAATTTAAAAAAAAAATTTAGGCTTGATTAAAAGTGTGACAAGATCATTAATGAATTTGTGTATATTTTTTGGATAAAGCCGTGAATAAGGGATGACTTTTTTTTTTTTTTTGATGGGTGAAGGGATGACGTATTCCATATGCAAAGTGCACGAGTACGCGGGTACATTCATTCAGCATCGTCACCAGAGTTGAATAACAAACTTGCCTCGAAAAAAAAAAAGAAAAAAGATCTTTGTGATTCGAATCACAAGGTTACTTAGAGATATATATATATATATTTTTTTTTTTTTCACACCCATGATCATATACGAAGGTTACTACAGCTATTTGTCGTGTTCTTCCGTGTGTCTTTACTTATTGTTTTCCTTTTTCTTTTATTATATATATATGGTTTTTTTTCTCTCAATATATTGCGGTATTATTTTATCGGGTCATTGGCACAACTTGTACGTGAGACCGAAATTATTCCCGGTGAATAAACACGGATACATATTATTCATCAATATTTGACGAAAATAAATGGAAAAAAAAAATTAACAAATATTAAAAAAGGGTGGTAATGCGATCTTGTGAAAGTTTAAAAAACAAAGAAAAATAATAATCAAATTAGTTATGATTGATTTAAAAATTAACATACTCAATGTTATCAGAAAATAATAAAAAAAAATGATTTCCTTTTTTCTTTGTATCGTTGTTATATAAATATATAAAATTTTGAAAAAAATAATTTGAAAATAATAATGAAAGCTTGTTACAAAATTGGCTTATAATAAATATAAATATATCATAATAAAGTTTATGTGTTAAATTAATTGAATTATATATTAAAATTATCAAGAGCTGTTATTATTAATTTCAATGATTTAAATCATCTTATTGTATTGTTGTTTGTCAAAATTTATGACACAATAAAAGTAGTTGAGTGTTGATGCTTCATCAATCAACACATCAAAATATTTAAATGATCAAACATACCAAGGAGTATTAAATAACTCAAAAATCAATAAGCAAACTGTGAAATTGCCTTTCTAAATCGTTGTTCTATTACTTTCATATGGTACAAAATAATTTTATCAACTTGGTCCATCACACAACACGAATATTGTATCAAAAAATATCATATACTTGCCTTATACCCAATGTCACACATGTGGAATTCGTTTTAGAAAGTTTCAATCAACTTTTACGATCTTACACATATATATAAAATTTTTTTTAAGTAAAATATTTTTGCGGAAATGATTTTTTCTTATTTCATATATTTATTTACATTTTAATGTCAAATTTATTTTCATATTATTATCTTATTTTTAACTTACACCCTAAATTTTCATAGCCAAAATGAATTTTTCGTCCGATACTAACATTTCCTGTCGTAAACACTGACAACAACGTATTTGTGACATGTCATCAGCAGTACCAACAATTTTTTTTTATTTATTTTTACATTTCTCCAACTCAATTATCCTCAAGATGATAGAAAAAAAAAAAAATAAGGTAAAAATAAATTATGAATAATAATTGTTTTGTATAAAAATAATTTAAAAATAAAAAAAAAATTACTACATCTAATATTATTTTTTAAGTGATTTTTAATTTTACTCCAAAGTGAGTAAGGAATGTGAAGAGAGTAAATACAGTGGATGGAATTTCCATGGGAGGGGAATGTATATTGTGAGTAGAGATTTTTTGGCAATGAGAATATAAGTATAAGTAAGCAAAAATCAAAGGAAAAATCATGTTGAAAAATACTATCATAAAGAAAGATAGAGAAGCGCGAGAAAGAAGAAGAAGAAAAAAAAAAAAAAGTAGTTGACGCTAGTTGGGTGGATAGATTTTGGGCTTCGTCTTTCGGACAATTCGGTGGTTAACAGTGGCAAGATTGAGAGAGAAAAAAAATTGTAATATTGGGTGGGGTGGTAGGAAATTTTGACAGTGGGGGTAAAGAAGTATTTGGCGTCTCGAAATTTGGTTGGTTGTCTCAGGACTGAATCACGATAGGAAGGGGGAGAGAATATTATTGTTGGGTGTGTGTGTGTGTGTGATGGTCGGCAAAAGCAGGCAAAAGTATCGTGTGGACCCTCGGTAGGGGTCGAATTCATACCTCTCTTTCTCTCTCTGTGTGTGTTCATGTGGATGATAAAGAAGGAGAAGAAGATGAGGAAGATGAAGATGCTGAAATTGTGGAGGGATTGAGGGGGTTGCTTGGATGTATACTACCACCAGTGTGTTGTCGTCTTGCCGCGCTTGCGACGACTAGTCTCAAACTTGCTAAATTTATTTTTCAACTGGTTAGAGCAGTGCCGGCGGTCGTGCGACGCGGTTCGACTGGCAACATGCCAGTTTTATATATTCATTAAAAATATTTTACAATTATTAAATTATCAATATTTTAATTACAAAAAAACAAACAAATAATTGCTATTTTAAATGAAAAATAAATTGAAAAAAAAAGTCTAATTTAATAATCAAAGTGCGTGAGTTGGCTTTCTTTTTCATTTTTTTTTTTTTTTCTATTTTATTTTCGCCAATTTTTTTTTTTTTCATTTTAACAAGTGTTTATATTTCAATATTTAATTATGAAATTGTGACAATTTGGAAAATAACAAGTGATAAATGTGACAAGTTAAATATAAACTTGTAGAAAAAAAATAAAAATAAAAGAAAAAATAATTATAAATAAATAAATGGGTGAATTTTTAAAGATAAATTATTTATTGTGAATATGTGACCAATCAAGGTCATCAGTTTACAATTTTTATTTTGTTAAATTGTCTCTATCAGTTTACTCCAAATTTGCAAAACGATAAATGTTCGTTTTGTAATTGAAAAAAAAATATATAAATACCTTCTATTAAATATAAAAAAAAAATAAAAGGTAAATTAATTTTGAAGATAAAATACTAAAACTAATGAGAATGACGCCATCAACTCATATTGTTAAAACTCAATCAAATTTGGCACTGTTGTATTGGACATTTACAGGTACAATTTATGTGAATACATAATAAATGTAGGCCATCAAGTATTTTAATTTTTTAGTTTATTTTTTTTTTATTTAAAAAAAAAAAAAAAAAAAGAAAAAACATTTATTAAATGTTCATGATTGTGTGATAAGTAAGTTTATTGTGTGATAATAATAAATCAATGTGTTTGACTGAGATACGGTGACATTTAGTGTTTTTTTTTTTTAATTTTATTTTTGTTAAATATTTTTTTTTTTACATATAATTTGAGTTCTTTGTTTGTTTATAATTCGTGGGGCCTCTTGAAAGAGCGCCGGCCGGCGCCGCCCGGGAGTTCTCGCGGCAAAAAAAAAAAAAATAATAATTAACTGAACAAAGTGACTGTGTAAATTGTAATACAAAAAAAAAAAAAAAATAATAAAATAAAACAATATGAGTGAAATGACGAGTGTTGATCATCAACAACAAGATCAGCAGTATGTTGGTAATTTACCAAATACAAAATATCATTGCAAAGATTGTAATATGTTCTTTGACAGCAGCAAAAGCCTCGAAGTACATTTGCATTATCAACATGATAGATTAATGGGTCAATGGGTTGGTCAAGAAGAGAGTAATAATAATAATAACAATAATAATAATAACAACAATAATAATAATAGTAAAGCTGGTAATCATAATAGTCATGTTAAACGAGATAGTATAACAGCACCTGCTGATTCAAGTGAGTCTAGTGTGTCAAGGCCACATTCAGCTGGTTCAGCAACTTCTCATCAACTTCAACAACAACAAGTATCATCACAGGTGCCACAACAACAACAGCCACCACCTTCATTACCATCAACAATACCAGCACCATTACCACCACCAGGTGCACAATCTGGTTATCCACATTTTCAAATGCCAATGTTTAGTGAAACAAGTTATTTTATGCAAAATGAACAGCCATATATATTACCACATCATTATTCACCAACACATGATGAACAACAAAACTCAAATCCAACACATTATGGAACGAGATTTCATCCTTATCAGCAACAACAACAACAACAACAACAACATTATGTTACTGAACGTGCTAATTCAGTTAGTTCAACAAGTCCAAGAAGTCCAATACAATGTGATAAATGTGGTGGTGTATTTGATGATGCTATACAACTTGGTGAACATGTTAGATCAAATCATCCAACATCACCAAGTACATATTCTGGACCACCACAATATCAACAAATTGGTGATGGTCCACATAATCCACAACCACAGCAACAACAACAAGCACCATCATCACGAATGCATTCATCACCACCACAAAATAGTCAACCACCAGCTCAACCTGGATATGAATATAATGGTAGTGCACAAATTAAATTAGAAATTAAACAAGAACAAGAAGAACAATCTGAAATACTTGATCTTGATTCGCATAAAGTACAACAGACTCATAGATATGAAGAAGAAATTATGAGAATACAACAACAACAACAACAGCAACATCAAGAAATGCAAATTCAAAATCAACGACAACATCAGCATGCAATGCAACAACAACAGCAGCAGCAGCAGCAGCAGCAACAACAGCAACAACAACAACAACGAGTTGCAACACACTCGGTAAGTTCTATGCTTGGTTGGCCACCAGCACAACCACATGAATATCATCCTGGTTTATCACCAATGGGTCCAATTGATAGTTCATCACCAATACCAGATCAAAGTCAATTTATACGTGGTCCACATATGCCAATTGAACCACCACGTCATGCTGTATCACCAATAATAACAAGTACTCAACCAATTGGTCCACATCAAATACCACCAGGTATATTACAATCATCACAAAAAACTGGTGGTATTGGTAATCAATCATGGAAAAGTAATGAAGCACGTAGACCAAAGACATATAATTGTACAGCGTGCAACAAGTGGTTTACAAGTTCTGGTCATTTAAAAAGGCATTATAATACAACATTACATAAAAATGCTGTTAAACAAAGTAATTTACCAGATCCAGCAAATATGCCAATAAGTGCACATCATCATCCTGGCAGGGACAGTCATGGTAATACAAATCGTAATAATGGTCCATCAAGATCACCTGAATTATCTACCTCATCAGTAAGTCCCCCAAACTTGATGGCAGGTCCCTCGGTCGAGGCGGCGAGGGGCCTGCTTCACACGCCAACCAATCACTTCACCACCAGCAACTCCAGCAACAGCAGCACGAACAGCAACGACTCTACGTCACAAATTCAACAATCTCATCACCATCAACAGCAGCAGCAGCAATCACAACAACAACAACAGCCGCACCAACAACAAATGACACATCATCAAGGCCAATCACAGGTCCAACAACAACAGCAGCAGCATCACAACAACAACAACAACAACAACAACAACAGCCATCATCACCATCAGCAACAGCAACAACAACAAGCATCATCTACAACGGTAATTCACATGGTGGGCAACACAATGGTGGGCCACAATTCCCCGGCATTATCACCAATGGCTGTTCATCATCATCATCAAATGGTGGGTTCCCCATCACCCCAATTGGCACAACACCACCTGTCAATAGGTTCCCCATCCCAACTGGTATCCCATCATCCCATGAATTCACCCATATCACCCATGCATCCACCAACATCGCATCAACACCTGAATTCAACTTCCCCAATGGCCACCACTCCCACACCCACCCACCACCATCCCATGAATTCGCAATCACCCATAATGGCGGGAGTCACATCAATGGTTTCACCGCCAATGGGGGGTATTACGATGCCTCATCAGCCGTACCCAAACGGTTTGCCCCCCCACGTTACAACTACTACCAGCATCCCGGGCCTGCTGGAGTCTATCACCAGCCCGCAAACTACTATTGGCAATAATAATAATAACAACACCAACAACAACAACAACAATAATAGTGAATTGCCAAGTCAATCACATTCACATATTGCCCAGGATATGTTACCTGGTTTTGGTACTTTTAGTAATCATCAAAGGACCTTACCAAGTTTTACACAATTTGCTGGTTATCTAGTTGGCCATGATCAATCACAGGCCGTAAACGTGGGGGGGCTTAGCCCTGAGGATAATCATCCTCAAGAAAGATCATTTGAATCACCTAGCTCAAATTACAATCAATTTAATAATAATAATAATGATAATACTAGTAATAATAATAATATTAATGATAATAATAATAATGATGATAGTCAACATCAACATCATCAGCATCATCATCCTCGTAATCATGATGATTCACCAACAAGTTATCATGAGCCACTATCAAATATGTTGGATCCACTTCATATTGCAAATACAGGTGATACATTATTAATAAAACAATATGATTATTTACCACCACATGAACATGAACATGAACAACAACAACAACAACAACAACTTAATAATAATAATAATATTGAACAAGATGAACAACAATATATTGAAACAAATAATAATAATTTACCATCAATACAAGGTAAAGAAGAAGTTAATCCAAATGTTGTTAAAAAACGTAGAGGTAGAGGTGCAGGTAAAAAAAATAATATTATAAATAAAGAACAGGATCAGGTATCCAGTACAAATAGTGTTGTTCATTTTATATCAGAAGGTGGTATACATAAATGCATTGATTGCAATAAAAATTTTAATAAAGCATGTTATTTAACACAGCATAATAAAAGTTTTCATTCTGGTGATAAACCATTTAAATGTAATCAATGTGGTAAACGTTTTACACTTGAATATATGCATGAGGAACATTTACTTAAACATGCTGGTGATAAACCATATAAATGTGGTGAATGTCCAAAGCAATTTAATCACAAGACGGACCTCAGGAGACATCAGTGTCTTCATACTGGTGAAAAACCGTATGCCTGTGATACATGCGGCAAGGGATTTATCAGAAAAGATCATATGATGAAACATCTTGATACGCACAAGAAAAAACAAATACATAATAATATTCATTTGAGAACGTAATTCATATTTTTAAATTATTATCATTACACATTTACATTCTATATTTTAAATATAATATATTATATATATGTTTCTTTTCTTTTTTTTTTTTAATTATTTATTTTTTTATATTCAAATGAAATAGTAAATATATATCTCAAGATTATCATTCCCTATACATAACTAGTACCTCATTACAAAGGAAATAAAAAAAAAAAATAAATATATTTTATTCCTTCCATGTCTTCCTCTCAGGCTCCAATATTCCCTCATCACATTATGAGATTTTTTCTTCTCAATAAAACTCCTCAAACCAATTGATAAATTAAAAAAAAAAAAAATACTTTTTCTCATATCAATTGGTTGTATTGTCAGGGATGGGATTATTGATTTTATTGCTCAATAATATTTATTTTTTTATTTTTTATTTTTTAAACAATATCAATTTGAGTATAAACAAAAAAATATTTTTTTTTCTTTTAAATTTTTAAGTATTAATTTGCCAAGAATAATAAGGAATATTTAATAAAAAAGAAAAATCTATATTAATATTTTAATCAATCGCAGTATATGGAGTTGAATAATTAATATGAAAATAATGCAATAACAACATTTAAAAAAAAAAAAAAAAAATTATATATTTCATATATTTTGACTCGATAAATTGCGATATCGTTGCATTCCTGTATAAATAATATCTTGTGCGATATTAAAAATAAAGAAAAAAAAAAAAAAGAAAGAAACATTGTAAATTACAGAATAATAATAAACACAAAGTTTTAATGAATTTATGGATATTAAATGGATATCGAACCTTCGAAGCTTATCAACTGTACAAAATATGTTAAATGTATAGACATATTATTATTACTATCAATATTATTATTTTATTGTAATTATTTTTAAATACAATTAATTATATTAGATGTAATCGACAATTATAACCGTATATATTAAATTGAGTTGAACAATTTGTTTGACAATAAACATAATTGTTTATGTTTATAAAAAATGAAGAGAGATAAATAAACCAACAAGATGATATTTTAAAATATATTAAGAAAAGAAATATTCCTACCAATGTGAAAACGAGCATTTGCTTGGTGATTAGTTAGTATCATTTTATGTTAATTATTGTTTTTATTATTATTAATATTATTTTTTTTCTCATTATGATTTTAATGATTAATAATTTTATATATATTATATCTCTCACCAGTGTGAGTATATAATTTAAAAGTCAATCTAATTGAAGATAAAAAAAAAAATAATAAATTCTTAATTAATGCTGAAAATACAAATAAAAAACCATGACATTTTTTTAAAATATAAAATTTACTGATTTTTTTGAATTTATTATTTTCTATTCCTGGTCATAACATTCCAGTGATAATTATCATTTTTTTTTTTTTTTTCTTATACACATTCCAGCAGATAATAATCATGATAAAATGTTAAAAAAAAATTTTTTTCGTTTAAATTTGTTGTATATAGCACGTTTTCACAGTGGCTATGTATATTTATTTTTTTTTTTTGAATAAGATAGCCTAAGTCACTTGCCAATCAATGTGGATCCCTCGAAGAAATTATTAAATTTATAAAAAAAAAAAAAAAATAGATAAATATTAATTAATTGATGAATAAATTTTTTTTTTTTTTTTGATATTATTCTTCGAGAGTTTTACGAGGTTAATTAAAATTAAAAAAAAAAATAATAATCATGATATGTTGATGACCTCGTGATAAAGAAATAAACACAATAATTGTTTCTGTTACTAGTTATTCATAAATTAATTTTTTTAATTTAAATATCATTAATTGTTTATAAAAATTTGATAAATTTGTGTTGAAAAAAAAGAAAAAAAAAAAATCATTCTCGTTGTTGTTTAAACATCCATATATATTTTTTTTTTGTTTTGGATATTTATAATTAAAGCTTAATAATTTGTTTAATTCTTATTGAAGTTTTTTTTTTTTTTTTTTTTAATACAAATATTGTTGAATTGATAATTTTGTTTTTCACTTGTATTATTTGTGAAACTTATTATTGCTAATTGGTAATTAATATATTATATGAATTATATTATGTGTTTCATTGGAACGAGGTCTGATATAAAATTATTGTACATAACAATACTAGTTTATTATTAAAACAGTAACGAATTATAGCCACTTGCCATTTTACTACGTAAAAAAAAATATGAAAAATATAAAAAAAATACATCCCAGAACAGACTACCTCAGAGTTCAGGAATTATCGATGAAATAAAGGAAGGAGAAAAGAAATTATGAAATAAAAAAAAAAAGCCAATGCAATAATAATATTAAATATTTAATAAATAAATTAATAATTAAAAAAATGAAAATAAATGTGAAGTACAGAGAATTATTACACCGGTGGGTTACACAATTTTTTAATCAAATAAAATAATGATTTTTTTTTTAATCAATTTTAAAATAATGTGTAGTTTTTTATTTGTTAATTGATGCGACACATAAATATTCATTTGTTTAAATATTTTTAAAATAATTAGCATCGAATTCATTTTTACTTCTCTCCTTCTAAACGGCATTGAGTTCCTTCCGTCGCCCGCCGGTAAAACGTTTTTAATGACCGTTATATAAAATAATAATAAATATAAAAAAATTGAAAAAAAAAATTAAAAAAAAAAAATTAAAAATGTATAAAATAATAAAAAATAATAATAATAATTAAACAAACAAATTTAATATAAATAGATTGACGTACATTAGAGACATATCAAACAGTATTACTGTATACTCAGTTTATATAAAAATTAATGTCTAAGAGTTGATTTAACGAAAAAAAAAAAATATAAAAATACAAAAAAAAATAAAAAACAAAATGACCGATACATATTTTTACTTCATATCATTATTAAGAGCGTTTTTATTGGAGTATAATTAATAAATAAAATAAAATGAAAAAAAAAAAAATTAAATTAAATAATCGGGCATTATATTGTGCGAAGCAATCTTAATTAGGTAGAAATAAAAAAAAAAAAAAAAAATGTCGAAAATCACGACATTGGGCATTGATTCAGTGAATAATTTTTTTTGTTTAAAAAATTTTTTTTTAATTTAAATATTAATATTTTTAAACGTCAATATTCTCAAATAATTAAGTACCAAACTATAATTGGTTGTGCCAAACTGTAATAATTTTTTTTTTTTTTATTTTAAATAGTTTTTTTTAAATTATTTATTTCTCTGTTTTTCTTGTTTTTTTTTTAATTGATAATAATTTTTTTTTTCTATTATTTGAAGCTTATCTTGTTATTTTAAATAATGTGGGTTTTTTTTTTCTTCAAATTCATGGAAATCAAATTGTACACAACACTTGTGAATTATTTGATTTAAAAATATATATATTTATATATAATTCGAGATGAACAAGAAAATAAAAATTATTTAAAAAAATAGAAAAAAAGAGAAATAGAATAAATGATCCGTTTTTTTATTCACTTGTGCCATAAATATATACGTGAAAGTTATAAAAAAAAAAAAAAAAATGAAAAATGAAAAAATAATAATTAAAGAGATCCACAAAGTGGTTAAAATAATAAAATAATAATAAAAACGTACACTTGCAGCGATAAACTAAAACAATGTTATATAATAAGAATAAATTTGTGACAGTTATTTTTTTTTTTTGTTTTTTTAAACTGTCTATAAAACGAAGATAAAAAAAAAAAAAAGTTAATTATTTTAAAAATGTAATATTATTTTTTTTTTAATTTTGTACATTTATTGAAAACTGTATTATTTTTACATGCGTTTAATTCTGTTTTTATAAATATATTTTATTTCATGAATTTATTTGGTTAATTATTTTTTATTTAATTTTCATTCCAATGCTCAATTTTTTTTTCTACTCAAATTATATGTGTTGATTTTTGTTGGTTTGATTTTTCATTTCTTCTTTTTGATTATCGTTTGATATTTTTTTTTCCATTTTATTGTTAATTAATTCGATGGAAATGATGATTTTTAAATATTGATTCGTAATTCAATAATAAAAAAAAAAATCATTCAATTGATGGGCGTCATTTGTCGCATTGGGCGAGGAAAGAAAAATAAAAATAAAAAAAAACTTGTTGCAGAATCAGCTGAAAGGCTGAAATTTAAACATATGGTGAATGTGATGATAATTGTCCACTATGTGTATTTAAGTTCAGAGTCTCAATCGACATCTGTCATTATTCATAGATTTAGGCAACATCTACCTGATGACGAAGCAATATTGAGCGATTTATTTACAATTATTTAAATAATAAAAAATGTGAAAACAAAAATAAATCAATAATATTAATTAAAATTAAATTTAAAAAAAAGCATGATGTTAGATGTAGCTCATTATAATGTATCATGCGTCTAAATTAGCTAAATTTCAATGTTTTTTTTTTCTAAATTCTCTGTGAACGAATTTATTGTTCATTTGGTATTTAAAAAAAAAAAAAAATAATAAAATTATCGGATAAATATAAATGCGAATTAAATGATGCCAATCAATAATTTGTGTGGCGGCTAATTTTCATGATTAAATAAATTAAATCAATTTCATATTTATCAACAATAATTTATTTTTTTAATTTAATATATTGTGATTTTTATATTGTTTTTTTTTTTCCACACTATCAATGTAAAAACAGTGATTATAATTATAAAAAAAATAATAATAAATAAAAGCCGATTTAAGTTTTTAAAAATATACAATGATTGACTCATTGCAGATAAATAAAAAAAAAAATTTAAAAAACCAAACAATAATATTTAAATGATATAAAATAATATAGATAAATAAATATACTGCCGCCACAAGAGTAAATAATAAAACAATGAAAGATATTAAAATATCAAATGAAATAAAAAATAATAATTAATAAATTAATTTAAAAAAAAATATAACAATGTATAAAATATACATTGTGAATGATGTATTTTGTCGATGCCATACACAAGTACCTCATAATGCAAAACACATGTACAAATGTTCATACGATTTCAAAAAAAAAAAAAATAAATAAATAGCTAATTATTAAAGAAATAAAAATAATTAATATCCGAATAATAAAATTAAAAAATAAATAAATCTCAAAATCATTTAATTATTATAATTATTATTAATTTTTTTTTATAATTTTTAAATAAATTTATCTCAAGACACTTGTGAGAGTGTCTAGAAAAAAAAAAAAATAATAATAATAAAAATCTTTTTTTTACAAAGAAAATAAAAAAAATCCCTATACAACTCCTCCTTTCTCTGTACAAGTTGTGCATCAGGATGATGCCGGTATATTTAACATTGCAATTACGAGCAGTTAGAGGTGAACTCTAATTACCAATCTTATGTATATTGGTTATATATATTAAACATAAATAGCCAGCTTGTTGGTGGAAAAACTATATACAATATACGAGGATTAAATTTAAAATTTTATTGCTGTTCTTTTCATCCTGTGATAAATAGCAAGATTAAACAGTCTCACACACAGAGCCAATATGTTTTGCCTTTCTTTTTATCCACATATTCTCATGGACCATATGCTCTTATTTTTACTTTATAAATACACAACTTCCAAGGTTGTTAGTAGATCCCGATCAGTGAATTTTTTTTTTTATTTTCTATTTTTTTTCATACATCATATTCAAGATGAAAAAAAAATTTATATAAGTATACATATAGATCACCGGAAAAATAAATATAAAGTTAACAAAAAATTATTTTTTATAAAATTGATGTTCTCATGATGAAACAAGAATACTCGTTAAATATTCATTTATTATGTATACTTGATATAATGATTATTCATTTTAATAGGTATTTTAAAATAAAAAAAAATGATTGATTTATGAATATTATTATTGTCTATGAATAATATTGTCAAATTTAATTATTTTTTTATATTGAAATGGTATTTTAATTTTTTTTAAATGCAGTTGCATGAAAATGCATTTATTCATTTTAAAGTTTTTTTTTTATCGATGATAATTTTAATATGAAAAAAATAAAAAAACTCATCTTATAAATAATAAGTTTTTCCCATACCCAGGACAGCTGTCATAATGAGTTGCATCCTCACGTATCTTTCTTGATTTTCGAAGACCGTGCTCTGCAACCAAGTGTGTACGTGACGATGCAGGTATTTAACCATCATCTCTTTATCTTGTTAAAAATGCAAAAAGAAAAAAATAAATTGAAAAAACAAAAAAAAATATATTTCTCAAGTGAGAATATATTTAAGGATTATAAATTAAATAATAAATAAATATTACAGTTAATAAATAATATATTTTTTATTGTTAAAAAAATTTATAAAAAAAAACATATCTAGATTTAACAATTGTTATTTTAAATTTACATATGATTTTGACAATAGGAATTAGGATTATACGCTAGGAGAAAGTTTTGAGGCTTTTGGAATTTATATTTATTTTTTTTTCTTTCATCGTAATATGACAGTATTTATTTATTATAATTATTTTTTTGATTTTGGATAGTATATCTTTAATAGAGTAGGGAAAAATATAAAAAAAAAAAATCATAATTCATTGAAGTTACGGTTGTAGGGAGGAGAGAGAAATAAATAAAAGTGAGGCAGGTCACGATGATGAAGAAAGTTTTTTTTTTTTTACTTTGGAAAAAGCAACAGGAAAAACTTGATCCCCAAAGTTGTTAGTAAATACCAATCGAGTTAGGATACAATAATCTTACATGTGTCAATAGGTGTAAATTTTGATGAAAATACTAAACTCAGTAATGACTTTGATATTAATTCTCGCGATTCCCAAGAGAAAAAAAATCACTAGTAAAACAAAAAAAGATATATAAAAAAAAAATAATTTACCTTTTTTTTTTTTTTTATTATGTAGCTAAAACCATCAACATTATCAATTATTTTTATGATATTAATATCATAAATTAACATCACGATTATAACTTAGAAAAACAAGAGAAAAAAAAAATTAATATTAATTAGTTAATATTGATTATGATTATGTATAAAACGTGAGCTAAAATTACAAGATTCAATCATCGATAATAATTCTCGTGGCCATCTGGATGATAGCTAACAATATATATTTAAAATTAAAAATTAAATCAGTTCGTGATGAAAAAAGGACGTTTATTACTTTGTTTATTTTTTAAAATATATTTTAATATATTTAATATACTGAGGCAAATCAACACATGCGAAGTTCCGTTCCCATGGCTTGTTAAACATCATCCAGTTAATACTCATACAATTTTTAACAGTTTGAATCCATGCAATGAGAAATTACCAAACACCATATGGTCCACCTTCTAACGAGCAACTTAAACCGTATCGTAATAAATGTACCTTGACTTTCTCGGCATAATATCGATTAACTTTATTAATTTAAATCTCAAAAAATCTTTATTTTTTTTCACACTTTAAATATTACAATATAATAAATATATTTTAATTAGAAAAGAAAAAAAATTGAAATGAAAAAAAAAAAATAGTGTACTTGTCTCCTTGCAATTTGATGCATCCGGTTGATAATCATGATTGCTTGATGGAGCTAAATTTGAGAAAAGCATTTTGACATCCTATATTTTCTATTGGAAATTTAAAAATAAAAAAAAAAATGATGACTGCTATGCATGAGTATGTGTGTGTGTGTGTATATAAAAAAAAGATAAATCTCTAAAAAAGATGGGACGGGCACCATAGGGATTCTCTATTGAAGCTTTACCGAGGTTCTACGTCTAGCTACTATTCACGTTCACGAAAGCATATATATTTTTTTGGCGCTCGGTTAGTTTTCAACATTTTAAAAATTTAAAAGTTTCATAGTATAGTAGTATTTATTATGTGCAGAGGAGGAGCGGCGCCATGTACAGACATTTCGAGAGACCAGGTGCATATTTTGTCTATACATTTTGTCTATCTACGAGCCTGGGAAACAGGACAAATGAAAATACACTGATACACCTCAACGACCAAGACAATTATCCTCATCATTATTATTATAACAAGGATCTTTATTTTTTTTTTATCTCATTTTCATATATTATTTACATCTCGATTTTTTATTTTTTATTTTTTATTTTTCCTAAACTTTTTTACTATATACTTGAAACAAAAAAACACAATGAATGGTAAAATATATATTTTAGATTTTTATTTGTTTAAAATGTTTGTTCATGTAACAAATGACACGCTTGAAAAATTTTGATTAAATTTAAAAAAATATATATGTTACTTGAATTTTATTGAAAAAAAAAAATGAAAAAAATTATATTTCAACTGGAGCATTGAAAATGAAGTGATGATTTTGAAATTTTCTGGTATATTTTATTTTAAAAATTCAATTTTATCAAAGACATATTGTTTACGGATGATTGAAGTAAAAATTTTTCAGACAAAATAAATCCCAATTGAATCTGGACCTTTATCATTTTTTTTTTTTTTTCAAATATTTTATTTTCGTATGACAAGTAGTACAGACAGACATTGGTGCGTCCATAGAATTGGCCATGAAGCCATGAAGCCAAGGAATTGTCGAGTCATACCTTTTGAATGACGAATGAAGAGATTAGGGATTTTGAGAAACCTTTGTTAATGTTGCTGCAGTGAATATGCTACAGCATGGCAGGAAGCCAAAACTTCAAATCATAAAAATCTTGAATTTTTTTTTTCTCTCGCTTTTATATATACTCAGAATTAATATTTTTTTTCATCTTTTTTAACTCTTCATTCAAGCATATAAATTCTAAATATTATTTTATATTTTTTATTTTTTTTTTTCGGAAGGCATTTAATACCAAGATAGTGCGAGCAGAATAATTCGTCGTTTAACGCTCGTTGAATATGTTCAGAGGGGAAGGTCCACCTCTGTCAACCACCCAGCAGGAGGCAGATAAAACAAAAAAAAATTCTATAATAATAATAATAAAAAACATTAAGCCCCTTAACATTTTTATTCTCGTGATTTTCAGTATGTAACAAATAAAATTTATGAAAAAAAAGGAAAAAAAAAAAATCTCTAGCTTTGGGATCTGTGTGTTGTGGGGCATTAGTAAAAAACGCGATATTGTCTGACTCAACAGGTTGTTGTAGCTTTTACCCTTCTATAACCTCCCCCAAACTACCCCACTTTGTAATTCACTGTGTATTTAAAAAACCTGCACATCGAATTATTTTATATTCACTTTTTACCTCAAAAATTTATTACTTGTATTTTATTTTTTCATAATATTTTAATACAATCTTGTGTGACAATTTATTTTTTTTAATTTAATTTAATTTATGTCACTCATTTTATATAGTTTTTTTTTTTTATAAATTTTTTTACACAAGCTCATTTTTTTTTTCATTTCTTTAATAATATTTTTTAGACATCTTGAAATAACTATTCTCCTGTCAAGGAGTCATCATCTTTTTCATCTTTTTTTTTTTCTTTATTATTGTTATTATTTTTTT
The DNA here is from genome assembly GCF_014905175.1 of Aphidius gifuensis. Lineage (NCBI taxonomy): Eukaryota > Metazoa > Arthropoda > Insecta > Hymenoptera > Braconidae > Aphidius > Aphidius gifuensis. The sequence continues at coordinate 3,939,313 of NC_057793.1, forward strand.
TATTCTAAAATAATGTTCTAGCTCTCGTTTGTGCAAGCATTAGAAACCATGTGTATGATCTGTGCACGTGTACAAATTTTATGAAAAATTTCAATCAGCTGCTTGACAAAAATCTCCTGGGGCAACTGAGGATTTTTCACTCTGACAATGGACAATGCTTGGAAGAAATTTCTTTTTTTTTTTTTGTGTAATACATGCTCTCTCTGTAAGTGCAAGTATTTTGTGTATATAGAGAGATGCATTTGATGTGTACATATATAGCCGGAACAAATGCACCCCCACGTGTTAGCATACACACAACACATGTATATTTCAACTTATATAATTCACAAGAATTATTTTTTTTTCTTAAATTCTAGTTCTCATTTTTTCTTTTCTCTAATATATAATATGTGATATAACATTAACCATGTGTCACACATTTTTTGTTTCAAGGTAAAGAGCCAAATTTCTCTTTTATAAATATACACTAATCAATTTATTCAATAATTTTTATTTTCAAACAGGAAATTGAAAATTTAAATATATTTTTTAAAATATTTTATAAACTAAAATTGCCAATTTTTTTTTTTTTTTCATTTTTTGGTTAAAATATATATTGTTTTCATTCAGGCGGTTATGATTAAGAGCTTCCGGTAATACGATATATTTGCTACATTGTAGACACGTGAAACCGTTTCACTTGGAACTATTAGTTTATTTTTTTTCTACTTAGTTTTTAGCACTTTCTCTCTCTTTATTATTGATGAAAATATATACACAGTCTTTCTCACTTAATCACAAAAAATCTCTATACACTCTGAACAATTTAATAACAATAAAAAAAATATACATTTGGTAGTCAAAATGAAATAAATAAATTACATATTTATCTAACGATATAATCAATATTACAATTGAATCTATACAGTGAAAGTTTAAAATATAAAAAAAATAAAAAAATAGTTATATCAACGTGTAGCAAATTTCTATATGATGTTTGATTTCACAAAATACACATGTCCAACTGCCAAAAATTTATTTATTTATTCCGCGAGAAAAAGTACGTTTTTTTTTTTTTTAAACCGTGTGAATTTGTGTCCAGGTAAAAAATTTTAAAAAAATATATAAATTACATAAAAATTATTTTTTTTTCTGAATGAAAAATAACCCTTTCTAGTTAAATCTATTTTTTAAAAAATAAAAAATAAATGAAAATTGTACAGTGTAGATATACCTGCTCTAAATTTTAATTGAATTAACCTTTCTATTCTTCATTTTTTATATTTTATATTTTTTTAAAATTTTGTTTTATTTGCTGGAGGTCCTTACAAGACCACCACGAATTCACCACCCTTTCAATTTATTTTTTAACCCTTTTTTTCAATTTATTACATTTTACTGAAATGTTGTAAAAATGAATCAAAAAAAAAAAAATCATTCTTTTCCATTAAATCACTTTTTTTTTTTTGATTGAACTAATGTCCATGGATTTATTCGTAAAAGCATGAAATTTGGTGCAAAACGTGTGCCAGCCGTTTTTATTCCCCTTTATATATATTTTTTTTCAATTTTTTTGTTAACCCCTCTAGATAAATTTTTTTTCCTTCTAAATTCTTTTTTTTTTTTTCATATATATATCTGAAATTCAACTCTTCTTGCGCCCTTAGTTCCCACGGAATTGAATCCTTTCTGGCTTTTCCCGAAAAATTTTGTGCACCGGCCTATTGCACTGTCGTTTTTATATATATATATAGCATATTGATGGTTGAAGGGCCTGTACGTATATGTTATTGTGAGGGCAGACACGACAACAGGGGTTGTTGTTCATTCCTTTACGTGCAGCTCACTGCCCGGTTAAAGAGAAATCCACGCATTTTACCGAAATAAAAACGTCGCTGGTATTGTATTTTATTTACAAAACGCGGGGGAAATTTTGGACAAATCTTGATGGACGTGCAACGAATGAGTTGCTTAGAAAAAAAAAAATAAAATAACATTGAAAAAATGAAGAAAAAAAAAAAAATATATAAATATCGTTCATCCCTTCAAATGAAAATATAAAAAAAAAAAAATCCTTTTATTTTTTTTTCTTTCTATAATAGAAAAAAAAAAACAATATATTTTTATATTTTTTTAACATTATGGATAAATTGATAAGTATTTCCTGACTCACTGATGTTGATGACATTTTTTTTGTTTTTTTTTTCATATTTTTTTAATAATGATTAATCACAAAATTTATCAAACAATTAATTTTATTTGTCATTTTTTTATTGATAATAAAGAAACGGTTAAATGTTTTTTTTAATTTAAAATATGAATTGTTAAATTTCAAGTGTCATTTTGGGTGATGTATGATGCTTGATGTAATTGTACAAGTTTATTTTTAAATATTACCTGTATGAGTATACACATTGGGGATGAATTAAAAAATACAAGTTTTAAAAAATCATCCAACCGGAAGAGGGTGTCACCATGGGCGGTACAAACGCAAGTGCATATCACGTATATATATTTTATTATTACCCTGTTGGACAGGTCTTCCCATACATAGTCTTCATCTACTGAAAAAAAATATATTTGTTTTTTTTTTTTTTGTTATTTCGATCGAGTAGTAAGTGCGATCTATGAGCAGGATATCCTTGAAACTCTTGAATCAATGACCCACATCCTGATTTTTAAAATTTCAATTTAATTCATCGTCTCATCATTTACAAAATCCCCTGGAAACTAAACTCTCTCATGAGACCAAAAATACATTTATCAATAATTTTATAAATAAATTTAAAAATAAAAATAATTCAAAGTAAATTAACGTTTAATTTAAAAAAAAAATTCTTAAATTTAAAACGACTGATATGTTTTTTTGAATTTTTCAAATATCCTTTAAAATATTATATAAAAAAATTTCATTTTTTGAATATATAAAGAATGTGTTGAAATATTTTATTGTCAAATGAAGAATTTAATTTAAAGTCCATCAAAATTTTTTAAAAATAGAATATTATGTCTCAATGTTGGGTCGTTGAATTCCTGTGGGTATAAAGGATGCATTGGCTACCTGTCGCATCAAAAAAAAAAAAAAAAAAAAAATCATACCTTTCAAATGGCGCCTAAAAACCATCTAGAATATGTTATGATGGTGTTGGACCCACCATGGGTATAACATCCCGAGGTTTTATGTTAAGAAGGACACCTTGGTTTTTTACTCTCTCTCATTCGCATTGATTCACGAATACATGTGACCGGTATGGTTCGTTATTTTGAGGGTACCTTTTTGTTACAACCCTGATTTTGTTGGCTATACGTATAGTCGCGTGCCGGACCACCATTTCTCTCTCTCTTTCTCTCACATTCTCTTTATGAGATTTCTGTTTTTTTTTTTTTTTTTTTTTATGCTTTCTTTTTCTTTTATTCTTGCTTTATTTTATCTTTTTTTTTTTTCCTCTTTTTGCTCTTCATTCACGCTTGGCTTTTGTGCTTATGTGTGACCGTGATCGCTGCAGGTCAGTTCGTTCGGCTACTGGGGGTCAATCGGGGATTAACCTGGTTATGAAACCCTCAATACAGATACTGACCATTGATACACACGTGCCCAAATAACCATACAGGTGTTTACTGCGAAAAACTTGGAAAATTATTACTGTTATCTCGATTTTTTTTCGATTTAAATTAAAATTTTTATTATAAATTTTATTTTATTTTATATTCAACCTTCAAAGTAACAATAGAGTATTTTCTCTTTTTTTTTTTTTTTTTTTTCACAATTATTTTACAATTCATTATTGCAAAAAAAAACCTTGAAAAATTTATTTTATTTTTCTATTCCGTCCAAAATATTTCTAACATGTTAAAGCACTTAAAATTTTAGAATTTTAGATAATTTTTTCTTTTTTTTTTTTTTCTTTATGATTTTTATAAAAATTTAACACGGTGGATTATCACGGTTAGATGCAAAAAAAAAAGCCATAAAAATTCAATGGCACAACCATTAACCATAAATGTTTTGGACGATGTTAAATAATTTTCAAAAAGAATTTTTCTTTTTTACATTTACAGGACATTTCTTTTTCACTTTCAAGGATCTCATTGGGAAAAAAAATGTACCGTTTTATGGTAGTTTTTCGGTGTGTACAAGGTAAGACATAAAATTTACGATTGTTAAAAGAAAATTCTTTTGACGGCATCACTTTTACTTTTTTTTGTTTTCTTTATTTTATTTTTTTTAAAAACTTAACATTATGAAAAACGCAAGGGGAGAGGTTTGCGGCAATAAAATAGTCTAAAACATTTCGTTTCGGAGGTGTATATTGCTACAGACTTTTAACACAGGTACACATAAATGTCTTGGGTTTGTTGATTCAAGGTTGAAACTGGAACTGTTAACAATGCATCTAGGCATGTTGAAGTAAGGGTCTAATTCATTATACACATATTTTTTTTTCTCTCATAAATGCCAAAATGAGACGAGCTGCTGAGTGCATCAAAATAATAATAATAAATTTTAAATTCATCTTGCCGTAAAAATATATTCAAAATAATTCGAAAAAAAAAAATATACAAAATTCTCATATCTTCGTTATATTAGTTACATATTATTTTTATGAAAAATTTTATTTACAAAAATTTATTTATCTTCTACTGACCACAGGTGCACATTGCCACATAATAATAGTATTTTTCAAAATAACCTTCGGCAATATTCGACCCTAAAGTCTTCCGGCGTTTAAAAAAAAAAAATCTATATTTCAAAAATAATAACTAAAGTTAAAAATATATTTTTTTGCCACATATTGATAATAGTAATATAAGCTTAATATTATAACGGGATTATTTTGTTTCCGGTGTGATCTGATGACCTGAAAAAAAATTATTAATTTGCTATTGAGGTCAATCGATATTATTGGCAATAACATGCGTCACTAATTTTCACTGATATAAACTTTATATTTAAAAATAAAAATATAACAATATATAATTTAAATTAAATGTAATTCTAATTTTATAATAATTATATTTTCAAATGTAAATATATTTCATGTACAAGCATTAACAAAAGCCAATATTTATAATAGAGGTGATAAAAAAAAAGGGTAAAACAAAATTGTGAATAAAATAGCATTAAACTAGCAAATGCATATTCATGGAAAACGTATGTTGGATTAGACAAATCCAAGTATTACAACACGCCTTATAAAATACAAAATACCACAAGCAAATAAATTCTATATTATAATTTGCATTGTCAATTTAAAAATATTACCAACAAAAAAAAATGTATATAAAAATTTCAAGAATTAAATACAAAATAATTAAAATAATTATCACTATAACAATATACAACAATAAAATGATTATTAATCCTAATATAAAAAGGACAAACATCATCGGTCTTCCGGACATTTGATTGGTCATTGTTTTTTTCTCACTTACTCTCATACAAATTTCTTTCTGTTTGCCTTTTTCTATTATTTTTTTATTTATTTCGTTGGCAACGAAAAAACAACAAAAAAAAGCGAGTAAACAAAATTTTTTTTGATATTTATTATATTTTTTTTTTTAAAATTGACATATTAAGCTAGCACAACTTTTTTAATAATCATCGGATCTTGATGCAATTGGGCTTGAAATTTTGTGCGAATTATGTGTTTTTTATGTGTGAAGAAATAAATTTGAAAGAAAATTTTTTTTTTATTTTTTACATTTTTTTAAAAAATTCAAATATTAAGCTAGCACAACTTTTTTAATAATCATCGGATCTCGATGCAATTGGGCTTGAAATTTTGTGCGAATTATGTGTTTTTTATGTGTGAAGAAATAAATTTGAAAGAAAATTTTTTAAAATATTTTTTATATTTTTTTTAAAAATTGAAATATTAAGCTAGCACAACTTTCTCAATAATCATTGGATCTCGTTGCAATTGGGCTTGAAATTTTGTACGAATTATGCGTTTTTTATGTGTGAAGAAATAATTCAAAAACAAAATTTTTTTAAATATTTTTTATATTTTTTTTTTTAAAATTGACATATTAAGCTAGCACAACTTTTCTAATAATCATCGGATCTCGATGCAATTGGGCTTAAAATTTTGTGCGAATTATGTGTTTTTTATGTGTGAAGAAATAAATTTGAAAGAAAATTTTTTTAAATATTTTCTATATTTTTTTTAAAAATTGACATATTAAGCTAGCACAACTTTTTTATTAATTATTAGATCTTGATGCAATTGGGCTTGAAATTTTGTTCGAATTATGTGTTTTTAATGTGTGAAGAAATAATTCAAAAACAAAATTTTTTTAAATATTTTTTACATTTTTTTAAAAAATTCAAATATTAAGCTAGCACAACTTTCTCAATAATCATCGGATCTTGATGCAACTGGGCTCGAAATTTTGTGCGAATTATGTGTTTTTTATGTGTGAAGAAATAATTCAAAAACAAAATTTTTTTAAATATTTTTTATATTTTTTTTTAAAATTGACATATTAAGGTAGCACAACTTTTTCAGTAAACATTCAATCTTGATGTTATTAGACTAAAAATTACGTGTGAATTATGTGTGATTTATGTGTAAATAAATAAATTAAAAAAATTTTTCGTCAATTTATTCATTTTTTTTTTTTTTTATGATAATACTTGTGTTTATAAAATCAATGAACAATGAACCTTTTAGAAGATATAGATACAGGCGCGCGTAGCGCGCCAATGTGCTCGTTAATAATAAAATTAACAATATTATCTAATTTATAAAAAAATATAAATTTTAAATTTTTTACTTTTCAAAATCCAGGGAGTGTCAGTCAGCTCGTGCGCTAATGTCATTGATGGGAATTAATAATTCATCCCTAGAGAAATAATAACCTGGTCCCAAGACATCCCCATGGATTTTGTGAGGATAAAAAAAAAAAATAAATTCCAAGGATAATATATAAGATGGCACGCGTGTCTTTCCATTCATTGTAGGTGGAATTTTTTTTTTTTAATATTCATTTCTTTGAATATTAAGAAAAGAGTTTGTTGCTGATCCTTCCTCTGCATACACACACATATATTTTGAGTGATTATTATTTCATATGAAGAGACCTTTCATCATGATGAAAAGTCTTGTGCATGTATCTATAATTTAAAAGTATATTAAATAATAAATATGTGCGTGTTTGTTGTATATATATACGCCGGCGGGCTTTCATAGTCGGTTACGCGAACATTGTGTCACGCATCGGATTATCCTCTTGGTTTCTCTCCCCATCGAAGGTCGAGGTGTAAAAAGGGTTGTGCATGTGTTGTATTTATTTCGCGTTATATCGCGTTGTAAAGTTGACTAGTGTCAGTGTATATGTAAAATATAATCATACTATAGACTCGTTGCCCATTCAAATGCAGATCCCCAATGGAGAACCGGATGAAAGCTGTCGATCCACAGGAATATAAACGCGAGAAAAAGAAACTCGAGACTTATATATACGTATAAACATATGCAAAAAAAAAAAGAGGGTTACATGTCGTATATGAAAAATTTTTGTTTAGTTAAAAAATTATTATTCAAAAGCGTGACATCTTGAATTGTAACGAGCACTTCATTCTTGCATACACGTTGTTTAGATTCAAAAAAAAAAAAAGGTCTTGCATTTTTCAATGGTTTTTTGGTTTATATGTGTTGCTTATACCTATTGATATATACCCGAATTTTTGACGACCGTTTAAAGGCACGTGGGATATTTCATTTGAATACACCTGAATTTCATTCAATCTATCGTTATTTTAATGCAATATGATTCAAACATTTTTTATTAAATAAATCTACTGTACAAAAGGGTTTTTTTTTTCTTTTTTATTCAATCGAAAGTCATTCTTTGTCGTTTTATATTTTATTTGTCAGTTTGGATTTTTTTTTAAATTTATCTTTTAATAGTTTTTTTGTCAGTGAATTATTTTTCTTTATGGATTTTATTTTAATTAATTTTGAAGATTATAAACAATTTAGTTTTAATTTTCATTCAGTTGATTTGTTGATTTTATTTTGATACTTTATTGTCATATGAATTTGGAGGGATAAATTATGTAGAGTCAGAAAAAAGTCTACCAACTTTACAGCTACATACATGATATTAATATTTTTTAAATATGCAATAACAAGTTGTACAGTTATATAATTGGCATGGAAAAATTTGTTATTAGTTATTACCTTTTTGACATTTCAATAATCGAAACAAAGAATATATAAATAGCCTTAATTATCAAAGAAAAAAAAAAGAAAATCAATAAAGCTCAATGCCAAATGAAATTCAATCGTCGCAGTTAAATTTTGAATACTCTAAATTAACCTTTTAGTATTATGGAAGTGACTCTTATTTCAATTACCAAATAAATTTATATATAAATAAGAAAAAAAAATAAAAAAAAAAAACAAAATGCCATAGGTAAGTTGAAAAAATCTTTAACATGCTTGATTAATTTCACATCCCCATGGGTTCCTGCATCCTATTGTGAAAAATGACATATAAAAAAAAAAAAGAAAAGAAAGTATCAACTGTAACATGGGAAGGGTTTTTTTTTTTTTTAAGCTGAACAATATCTGTTTTTTAGATAAAATAATGATCGATCCAATCGAAAGCATCTTGTAACATTTAGTTTACAAAAGAAAAAAAAAAATATATTAATCAAAAAAAAATATAACAATGAAAAGTTTGATATTTAAAAATTGTTGATAAATCTAATTGTGTAAAATGAGCTACTTTACTTTGATTTTTGCAACAATCGTCAGTCATAAATAAAAAATAATAATTGTAAATAAATAAAAGACATAAAAAAACAGGTGAAAAATCGCAATTTGTGTAAAAAGGTATAGAATAGTTTGAAGACTGCCTGTAGTGATTTGAGAACAATGACCATCACATCGCAATCCTAGCAAAGCACTAGAAAAGAGTGAAGTATTTATGGGTCTCTTCTATGTTTCAAAAGCTTTCCTTATATACTAAAGTAAAGATTATCAAAAGATTTAAAAAAAGAAACACATTTTTATTCTTCAGACAGCAACGCATATAAAGCATTGGCATTTTATAGATGCACACTGTGTTCGATAGAAATAAATACCCCATGGTGATGCTAATGAAGCCTCTTCGTAATGAATCCATTTGAAAAAAACTTCAAGATTCTCAGATAAACTAAATAGTGGTGATAGATTTTTTTTTTTTTTTTCTTTTTTTATAAATCGTTTTTTATTTAATTTATTTATTTTTGTATTTTTAAAGTGATACTATATTTTATTTGTCTTATTGAATTATTGGAAATTTTTCATTGAAATTTATAATAATGAAATATTTATTTGATGAAATTTTGCGGTTAAATAGCTTTTAGTCTAGTAAAAATTTATTTATTTTTTTCAAAACATCAATACCATTATAATATTTGTAAAAATAACATTCAAAATATGCAAAATAAAATAAAAAAGTGCCTCTATTGTAGTGTAGTAAAAAAAAAATGTATGTTTTAAAGTTTTCTCTTTTATTTTTTATAAAAAAAATATATCCCAAAAATTTAGTAGTTGTTTCCACCTTTTCCTTGCTTTTCGTCTCTTTTAAATGTTTTTTTTTCTTTTTTTTTTTTTTGTCAGTCAGTCAGTTTATGTGTTGCCTCGGCGAATTTTCTAACATTAGATATCCCGCTGTGTTCTTTTCCATGTATGCCAGCTGAACAATAGTCACTATGGCACCGACGATTCTACGACAATCGCATGGAAATCGTGACAGGATACATTTGAAAATCCATGCTTAATATATATACTGTCGTAAATTTTCCCAGTAATTCTCTGTCAAAAAAAATAAAATAAAATAGAAAAAAGAAAAATAAAAAAAAAAACACGCATCTCACACATTTTTAAAAATTGTAAATTAACATAACAAGATATAAATTTACATAAAAAATGCAAAAAAAAAAAAAAAATACACACAATAACAAGAGTGTTGAAACATTTATTAAATATTATACAAATCGTAAGTCTAGACCAATACGAGAGTCTATTTTTTATTTCATTTTTATCCCCCGTATTTATTTACCTAGAAAATTGTATTTTTTTTTTTTTGTTCAATTTCAATTTACCGAGCATCGATAGATAAAAAAAATCCTAAAAAATAAAATAAGAAATTCGAAATTTTTTACTTCTCCGTATTTGTTTATTTCGAAAACATGTATGTTATAAAGTAGAAAAAAAAAACGATAGTTGTTTTTGTTTCGTGACTTTTTTTTGTTACGAAAAAATACGTAAGTTTCATGTGGACATTCAAAACAAATTCTCGGGTTCGTGTGAATTCTCTAGGGGATCATGAGCCCTTACTAGACTCTCCCGACTACCGGCGCCACTGTAAGAATTTCGTTTGGTTGATTTTTTTTTTTTTTAAATTCTCCCTATTCTTCTATTGTCTCCCTCAATTTTACATCTTTCTATGTCTATATATATATAATTTTTTCTACCCCTATCTTCTCATCCTCGCAGTCAAAAAATCCACTCACCCTATCTACTCTAAAAAGTCATATACCAACACTTGAAACTATGCATGTAGAAGAGTGGTTTTATAAATCACAAAAGCACGCAAGAATTACATGAATAATTTCACAACAAAGTATATAAACCACCAAGTGAAGAAGATTTCACTTGAGCTTTTACTAAGACAATGAGAAAATTAACATTTTTTTTTTGTTTTTTTATTTTTATTCATCTTGACACACGACTGTCACAGTTGGTCTCATACTGTCAGCTAAAATACTAAATTATTTTTAATATTATATTTAAAAATTATTCAAAGTTGAATTGTAATCTTGATTTATTTAAATATTTTAAATAATTAAATATAAATAATTATGATTTGATTTTTATACAAAATGAAAATCATATCTTAAATTATCAAATATTGATACAGAAATATAATCGAATTAACTGATTATTTGATAAGATTTGTTGGAGCAAGAGACCACAACTTTCCGTCAAGGGATTTCAGATTTAGATTGCCATGTCTCGTCTTACCCATACTTTATGCAACGAGTTTCTAATATATCACAGTCAAAAGTACCTCAAATGCCTCATTATGTAATTTTAAAATTTATTAAATTAAATAAAAAATTTCAGTTTCCCTTTTCAAGGGAAGCAAAAAAAAAAAAAAAAAAAACCGAAAAAATATAATTTCATTAATTAAATATAATAATATATTTTCTAAAATAATTAAATAACCAATCAAATTTAATAGAAAAAAAAAAAACGAAAATAATTAAACAAGTTACAAGAGTTTGTGCATAGATATAGAGTCGAGAGACAAGCCATAAATATCAAAAGTGCATCTCATTCGATCAAAAGTCCAATAACTATTCCAAGGGTGTATATAGAATGGATTACAAGACAGGATTAAGTTTATAATTGAAGTTTAGATACGCAGAGAATGATGGTATTTGGTATATTCGTGGAGAAAATATATATACCCTGAAGGACATCAGAAATGAGAATTTTCGTTGAGTGTCCAGGGTCCGAGAAATTGACTAAGTCTTTCTCTCTCTTACTTTGAGTGTGTTTGCATATATAAATTTTATGTATTAGTATACATATATATATGAGAGTAATCGATCAAGTTGGCCACCCAAGCCAGCCAGCCAGCCAGCCAGTGTTACATTGGTCTTGAACAGTCTTTCTCTTGCAAAATTCTCTCCCTGTTATGGCCCCACCCTTTGCTTGGCATTATTCAGAAATTTACCTAACGTAGGCACAACGGTGGCAACCACCACTACCACCATCACCGTCACCATCAAAATGCCACTGTCTTTATTCTTTGTATATTTTTCTCTAAACATATATTATTTGTGTGTGTTGATGTAGATGTGTTGGTGTTTATATGTAAAGATATTCATATAACTATCTTTGTCTCTGACTCTCGTCCATCCCTGAGAATATACATATATATATTTAAAATAAACCCCTCTTCCTCTTGATGAAGCAGGATCAGAGTGCCTGCCTCGACATCGTGCAAGCGGCCTAGGATAGACTGAGCTTGTTATGGACGTGATGGACCCTACGTTGCTCATGGCTATATATGCTAAGGCAATGTTGAAAGGGGAAAGAGAGAAATGCCAGTTTATATATACATATATATACACACATTTTATATATAAGGGGAAAATGAGAAGCTTTTAGAGCTTGGAATATTCACGAGGCAAGGCTTGGACAAGCGAAATACATTCTCCATCTCACAATCTCTCTTATGCAAAGACAGGAGAAGCAACGACGTTTTTTCTAATATCCACTCACGTCCATACTGGTTTTTCTTTGCTGATAAAATGTAAAATATATATATATGTATATAAAGAAAATGTAATGGAAAATATAAGAAAAAAATTGAAGATGAAAAAAAAAAAATAATAATAAACGTAATGCTGTATAGTATTAACGAGAAAGGACACTTGTGTCAAGGGGATCAATAAAAAAAAAAAAAAGTAAAATTTTTTTTTAAAAAACATCACTAACAATAATAAATAATGACTTGATATTAAAAAATATATTTTTAACTTATAATGATAGATTTATAAAAAAGCAAAAATTGAGGAAAATAAACTTCAAAGAATTTTATTTGCAAAGAGAAAAAAAAAAAAAAAAAAAATTATATACAGTTAAGAGTATATATTTTTTAATTTTATCGAAAATTTGAATTTCAAAGGAATTGTAAATTGTAATGTGAATATCTTATGCAACTATATTTATTCATAGTTGTATGTCTTTGAATCGATTCAACTCTCTCTCTCTTGTGTGTTAAAGTTTGTCTCTTGAAAATTGAAGCAATGTCAGATACTGTACGTAAATGGACAGTGTATAAAGTGAAATTGAGGGATGAGACAAGTGAGTCAAACAAGAAGTCCATATACATATTAGTATATGAGTTGACTTTGATTTGGTATTCAGACAACGTCGATGAGTTGTGCACACGTCAGTCCAAGTATGTATATAGCCAGAACTTCTGTAAGGACTTCTTCGGCAATCAGTGGTGGTCTACACTGGTTTGTTTGTCTTAGCGCGTGATTGGCACCCCCTTACCTCCTTGCAAACCCTACCAACCTTCAACATATATATATACTATTTACTGCAAATTCAGCATTTACTTTTATTCTTTATTTTACACTCTTTTCATGTATTCACCACACACATCTGATAAGTAAATATATTTATAATAAAAAATAAAAACGTTTAAATTTTTGAAAGATATTTTTTGGTGAAATTTTCTTTTAAATTATAATTTAAATTCTAAACTATGTTTAGAATTAATATTGGTGATGTAATTGTGTTGGTTGAACGTGCGTGTATCATGAAACTCGGTTGGAATTTACCATCAAATGTAAATTTTGCAAGTTGCTTGGCATACATATATTACATTTTGCTATGTATATATAAATTTCTGTGTATTCTCCCTATTGCTTGGACTTTGGACTTTATCCCTCCGAAGAATCTACACCCTTTTCTTTTGCAAGTGACGACGACGACGATCCATTACATCTATCCCATCAATATCATATTTTACTTTTCTACCTTTTTTTTTTTCTCATGATCACAAATTATCAAGAAAATTTTAGGACATGTATATACCTAAAAATAAAATTTTCTTTTCTTTTGATTTTAATTTATTTTTTAATTACTATTCCAAATTTATATTTTTCAAGTGAATTCTTACTTCAATGAGTTGATCACCTTCAATCTCGATATTAATGAAATATTTTTTTTTGATTTTTTTTCTTTTTTTACACTTGAACAAGGGTGACCAGCACACCCTTACCCTTATTCTGCTTGAATAAATTTTTGACTTTGATAATTTAAAAATGGAAAAAATTTTTCTATCACAATATCTTAAAATACAAGTTAATATTGGCCAAATAATTTAATATTCAAAAAATCCATTATTAACTACAAAAACGACATATTATATTTTCTTTTTTTATTATTAGCATTGTGGGAATTATTTATTGCAAAAATACCTATCGCCACAAAAATAGTCCCTTGAATTTTTAGATTTTTTATAAAAATATTTATCAATAATAAAATAACGCCCAGTGATTATGAAGTTGAAGGTTTATAATTTATAAATAAAATTGCTTTAATTTTTTGTAGTTAGGCCTTTATGTTATTATTAATTATTTAAATTGAAATTAAGAAAATGCCAATGTCTGCAGATAGATGTGAAGTTAGAATTTTTTTACTATTATCAATCAAATAATGTTTTAAAATAAAAAAGGTGAGTCGTGTTCGAATACAATAAATTAAAGTTTCATTCAAAATAAATATATATAAATTATATTGGGTAAATTATTTGGTTCATTAATAATTTTTGAATATATTTTTTGTATTGATATATACAAAATTATATGAAGTAGGAATAAAATATGTTTATACTTTGTCAGCCCAAATTTAAATGTAATTATTATTCATTTTTAATGTAATTTAAATATTTTATTTAAAACATAATGAAGATATGGACTCGTTGTGATTGATATTTATGTTTAGTAGAAGTATAATCATGTCATATCGTGGTTAAGTCGGCAAACACCCGGCCATTGAGTTCCACGTTGTCAGTTCAAGTCGCATATTATTGCCATTACTTTAATTCTGAATCTTTTATGAAGATGTAGTGTAATAAGATGTGTGTACAGAATGATCAAGATTATCAGTGATTCAACCAAGTCAAGAAGTAAAATGTATGAGTCATGTCAGGTGTTTGAGTCAAATACGTCTTGGCATAAAATAAGGGGAGACACGCATAGTCCACCCTTGTTCTATGCTAGGAAGTATTTGCCCTTAACAACCTGTAAATAATTTTTATTTTTGACTATGCAATTGGAACACTTTAAATTGTATGTATTTTTATTTTTTATATAAATTTTTTTACATCCTTTTGTTAGTCAGACAACAATTTAATTTTGTTTTAATCCCGACAAGCCACATTTGCTCGCTACACTCTATTAAATCAAAAAAAATAAATAAAATAAACCCTTTGAAGAATGAAATAAAAAAATACTCAGATAATATTAGTCAAAAATTTATAAAAGCTGGTGTTGTATTTCTTTTTATAATTATTATTGTCGAGCAATAATATTATCGTCTTTTTATATACTAAAATAAAAGCTCATCAATTCATTCTATTAAAATTCTTAATTCTATTTTATTAAAATTTTATATTTATGTTTAGTAGAGGTGTGATTGTGTCTTATCGTGGTTAAGCCAGCAATGTCAATTGAAATATTATAAATACATTAATTTAACAAGTAAAAGCTAATTACTTATTTGTTGATAATAATTTAAATATATATAAAATCAATATAAAGCCAATAAAATCAAGTGTGTATAAAAATTCAAAAAAAATAAAAAATAAAAACTGAATATGCACAAATTCATAATGGTGGAAAATGCACTGTATCCATTGATATATGCAACAATAGCCAGCTGGTGATTCAAAGCAATGGAAAATAGTCACCCATTGAGACAAGTTGAGTCCAATGTACAAGTAAAAAAAAAAAAAAAAAAAAAAAACTATATACGTCTATAAAATATATATGTATATAAAGAGAGGGAGTCACCTCGATCGAACGTAATTCTGTGAAAGGACTTGGGGGTCTCTCGGTAGATATAAATCCACCTATATATATACCTATATATTGTAAAGAGGGGTAGAGAGATGAAGAGTATATATAAGAGAATATAAGAGGGAGAGAAATATCAACGAGCCAGTTGGTTGGATGGTGAGGCAACCGAGCAGAGAAAACACCCTAGATGCCTTGGTAAGTGGCGTATGGAGATATTCCAGCAAAAAGAAGAAGAAAAAATAGAAAATAAAAAAATAACAAGTGCAAATGAGTAAGTGAGTGAGTGAGTACGAGTATTGTATATTGCAGGGGAGGTTAGATGGTATTTGTATGTGATAGAAGGGTGCTAAAATCAAAATTACAAGGATAGAAAATAGAGAACAAGAGAAAAGGGAGATTGAACATGTTACCTTGGAAGAGTGAGATACTTGAATATAAGGGTAGAAAATGGCTATTGAAGATAGAGACTAAAATACGAATTGATCTATATACATGCAGGGTTTATATGTACATCAAAATAAAGAGGACTAGAGAGAACAACGTTCAAGAACAAGCGAGAGATAAACACAACATTGTATCAAGTTTTGCAGAGTTGAGAAGAACGTCGTCGTCGTCAGCATCGTTGTCGTGGACACCACATGCCTGGCTATTTTATTTGATGGGACATCTAGCCATCTTCTATATATTATATCAAAATGAACCACCTTCTCTTCCTCCTCTTTATCCTTCTTCATCTTCTGTTCCTCTCTCATCATATCATCCTTTATGTTTTCTCATATTCTCACCCCCTTTGCATGCATCCACATATATATATCACCTAGATACCAACTACCTTCATTCAAAATACGTCAATAACATTGAAAATTTGAATGTTGCTTGATCAATGATCAACAAACATTATGTTCATAGATATATTAATTCTGATATTATTATAGATTACATTTGTTGTTAATATCATCATGTACATGCGCATAATTATTCACAAACATATGCATTTCATGATGTAAATGTTATACACCATCACAATATATGCCTGCAAGGAATATCTCATTTTGTCTTGAGTATAATTTCGTCTATCAATCCCTCAATCATACCAATATACACACACACACACCGTAATTTATTATCAATATAAATTTTCATTTATAATAAAAAAAAAAATTATTCAAAACGTAATATATATATTTTTTTTTTTTCATTTAATTTTAATTTATTTTTTACAATTATAATTTGTTTGATAAAAAAAAAAAAAAAAAAAAAAAGTTTTTCAAACTGTTGAGACATTTGGATATCTTGAGGATTATATTTTTGAAAATGAAATATATATTTTAATGGTTTATTTAAATTTTGAAAGAATGATTGATGTTTATAGCGTTTGTAAATTTGTTAGAATTTTTAGATGGTTTGTATATATATATATGTAGATTTACAAGGTAATTTGGTAATTTCATGCTCGACTGATGTTTGGCAATAGTGAGAAATAGTCCATTTGTACCAGACAAATTAAGTCAGTTGACATTCCATTAATTTCAAACAGTTGTAATTGTACAACAAATGCGTTGAATATATATATTTACAATAATTAAAACACATGTTTATTATTATTAAAATGATTAAATTAAAAAATAAATAGATAAAAATAAATTTAAAAAAAAATTTCGCTATTTTATTGATGTATTATTTAATTCAATCTGTGTGCAGTGGGTGATGAGATAAGGGGAGAAAAGTTTTTGACTAGTGTCACTAGTGTCACACCTGACATATCTCAATAAATTTTTTAAGTATTGTTAAGTATTCAAGGAAAGGCGTCTCTTCTCGCGTAGATAATGGCCATCATTTATTTTCAATAACCCAGAGAATCACGTTGTGGTTACGGCTATTCTTGAATATTTTAAACAAACCTCCGTAATAATCTCCAGCGTATACACATACAAATATATAAAGGGGAAAATTTTCTCGCTCTCTCTCTCTTAATCTCTCTCTGATCTCTCTTTTTATATTTCAAAGAAAAATTATTGGAGATGAGATACCTCAGCAATTGTCCATCCGAAATTCTCAACTATATTTTCTCTCAATTTTATATTGAATTTTGAAATTATTTTTTTATCAAAAAAAAAGGGTAAAAAATATATGGATAAATAAATAAAATTGATTAAGACAATGTTTAATAATTGATTAAAAGTTTTATTGAAGAAATAACAGATAATTTTTAAATAGCAATATTAATATTGTTTTATTTTTTTTTTTTAATTTTGAAAAAAGATTGAGATTATTTCTCAAATGAGAAATTTATTAATTTTACATTTATATATTAAATGTTGATAAAATTTAACAAATTATTATTATCCAAGAGATTTAAGTAAACAAACTTTAAATTTATTCCATTTTTTAATTTTTTCTTCATCAGAATGTTTTGTTAAGCATTTTTCCAATTCAGTTTTTTGTGTATGTGAATATCCTTTCCATTCGAATAATGATTTTAGTATGTCATTGGTTGAATATTCACCTTTTTCAGATGAAATAATTTTTTTGACAATTTTTGTTAATTTCATTGATTGCTTGTAGCGATTGATTGATTTCTCGACCCAATTGAATGCCCATTTAATAACGTTTTCAATTTTTATCTTATCATTTATATTGTTAATGAGAAAATACAAGCAAATATTATCAAGATCAATTTCTTTCATAATTGCAACTTTGTCTTCATCTTCTTGTAAAACTTCATTTGCAATATCATGTAATAAATCATATTCATCATATAAATCAAACATAAAACTTAATTTAGTAAGCTCTTTAGTTATTGGGTTTTCTGTAGATATTGGTTGGATTTTTTTATGTTTAAAATGCTTCATAAGAGGAATTAAAAGTTTAACTTTTGATATGAAATCCGCAGACGATGTACTCCAATATAATTGAATGATATCTTTATTTTCAAAAAAGTTGCTATATTTATCCAAAAATTTATCAACCATCCAAAAACTCAGGTATTCAGTATTCTTTTTAATTTCATACTCCTCAATGATTTTTCCAAAAATTTCACCAAGCATTTTCTTTAAATTCTGATCAGAATTTTTGTTGGTTGAGTTAACTATGTCAAGATACAAATATCTCCATGGCCACGAGTCAAACATTAAATCCAACAATGAATTTTTATTTTTATCAAGATATGTTGCTCGACGTGTATCTGTCAATTTTTTCATTAAATATATCCAATGATCAACGCTGTTTGAAAAATATGAAGTCAAATCATATTTTAACAAGTGATCCAATATAAATTGATCTTTCTTGTCACTTGAAAGATGTGATTCGTTCAAAAAATATTTCAACATTCCACTATCTTCATCTAATAATCGTAGAGCATAAGTTGTTAATATTTTTTTAATTTCTGGATTTTCAGTGTCATTATTGTTATTATTGGGTGTTAAATTTAAATTTAATTTTCGTCCCCAATACTTGACAATTGTTTTCATAAATATATCCAATCCAGCTATATCAGGATTATTTGATGTATCCACAAGTGAAGCTCTTATATCATTTCTATCATCATCTTTTGTGGAATTCCATATAGTCACAGGATATTCGGTGAAGAGATATCTGCAACTTTCAACAAAAATAAATTTTCTATCGACAGTAGTACTGTCATTATAATTATTAACTACGAGGAAAGTTTCTGCAGATGTAAGTGGTCTATTAATTAAACCTATATTTGTATACTTTATATTGTTAATGTAATCACTCAATTCTGGATATCCATTTACTTGTCCTAATGATCTCTGCATATGTATTAAATAATCAATTGTTTTTTCACCAATTGCATATTTAATATAATTTGATTCTTTTTTTGAATCATCTTTTTCAGTATCATTCAGCAAAACTTTTAATATATTTTGTGGTGTTCCTCTTCCTGAAAAAAATTGACGTGGAATTTCGGTCATCAATTTTTGTTTCATATCTTTATCCGTCCAATATTCAATTGCCTCGTTAATTAATTTGCTCTGCTTAGGTGTCGGATGGAATTCAAATAATGCTTTACTAAAATTTATTTCATAAAAATAATTTTATTAATTAATTAATTAATTATTTTTTATAATTGTCATTGTTAATTTTACTCACGAATTGGATTGAGTTTCTTCAAGCTTCCCCTTTTCAATGAGCAAAGCAAATAAAAGGATAATAATTATCTTCATGTTTTATATTTTTAATGCAACTTTGCAGTTTACTGTGTCTTGACTGTTGTCTTAACCAATACGTTGTGAATGTTTTTTATCATTTAGATGCCTTTGGAATTTAAAAAAAAATATATTTATTATTTTTTTATCTTCAGGAAGTGCAAACATGAAATAATAAAAATAACAAATTCCAATGATAAATAATTTTAAACACAAAATAATTTTAATAACAAGTTTTACGATACAAAAAAAAAAAAAAACAACAACAAATATATATTGGTTTTATTTATAACAAACGAAAAAAAAAACCTTGATAATTATCAAGGTTTTTTTTTCATTTGTTATAAATTTTATGAAAATATTATTTTTGTATATCATTGGAAAATTCCACTGACAACTATGTTATTTTTGTTGAACATGCAAATATAAAACTTTGCTGTTATCACTCATATTTTAGTAATAAAACTGCAAATTTTTAAAAAACATTTAATCTACTTTTATAGTAGTTTGAAAAAAAAAAATAAAAATATATATGCATACAAGAATAAATACTGAATTTTAAAAAATTATAAATAATATATTTTTTATTTACAAAATATTTATTTATATTTTAAAATAAAAATAAAAATCCTAAACAAAGAAAATAAAAAAATATACTTTGATGAAAAGTATATAGCAATATGGGCTTTCATCCCAAAATTTTGATGAAAAATTTTGTATGTTGGATGAACATTTGTTGTTCCTCTGGTGCAAAATTGTCTTGTGGCTTGGGCTTTGCTCGCGGATCAGGCTTAAGGACCTCTCGGTGTTTGTCCGAGACAAAGAAAGCATTCATTAAGGAAACGCATTAGCGGCAAGCTTTGCTTTTTTTTTTTCTTCTTTTTATCTTCATCATCATGTGTTCCTTCATCTGTTCGTTTTTCATTGTTATTTTATTTTTTTCTTTATTTTCTCACTTTTTTTTTTTTCTTTTATTTTTCGACTGTACTTTGTTGGTTCATTTGGCTTGGTGATTTTGGTGAAATTCTTTTCAAAGAATAGCACTCTTAAATATACAAAATAAATACAAAAAAAAATAATTATTATTATTTATATTAATATGACATTTATTTTTTAATGAAAATTACGATAAATATTATGTATAATTGAGATTTTTTTTATGATAAAAATCGTGTACACGATGTTGAACCTATGATATTAACCTTTCATCTGATTTAGTATTTTTAATTGTCTGTTGTTTGAATCAAGTTCATGATCTTATGATGTTGTCTCGATCACCATAATTTGTCTGGTATTTTTTCGAAATATATTTTTCATTTTATCTCATTTTATTCTTCAGTTTTTTTAATGTCCTTTATTTTTCTCATCATCAGCAACATCATCTAGCCCACCTTCTTTTTTTTTTTTCATTTTATTTTAGCCAACTTTATATCCACGTTATACAATGACCTCTGCCACTATATTTCGAGTTTTATTATTTTTAGCTGGTCCATCTTCTTCATATTTTTTTTACTCTTTTTATTAAATTTTTTTTTCTCAATGCATACACATAAGTAGTTATGTATATTTCATTTTTGTTTCGTCTCTTTTTCTTCTGCCTCTTCTTCTTCTTCTTTACATTTTTTCTTTTAGGATTTTTTTTTTCCTGATGATCCATCAGACTGATGAATCCTGGCAGACAACAATATTTGATTTAAATATATTTTTACCAATTTTTGACTCATTTTAAAAATTACATGAACTCAAAAAATCGTCATGTAATAATTAAAAGTGTCATTCAAATTTTATTTGTCCATCAAATTTTAATTTTTATTCAAATAATAGTTATATTATCTTGATGTTGCATTTTTTTTTTCCACAAATAATAATTCAAAATAGATATGCACATTTTTTATTATCTTGACAGACGTTTGTTTTTAATCAGTATTTTTTATCTTTTAAAAAAGAATGCCGCACATCATTTCACAAGGACAATGCATTTGAAATGTTGAAAATAAATTTCGAAGGATCTTTAGAGTTCTCGAGTTTCAATTCTGACTGTTTATATATACCAATTATATATCTATACATATACATAAATATTAATACTTGTATCTTTAACCTCTGTGAATGATTCATCAAAGATCATATAGCCTGTTTGTAATTTAAAATTTATACGTGAGTTTACTTATCATTTTACTCTGATCATCGAACTTGCTTGATGTTAAAATTTACAATAATTATTGCTTATTATAGTATTTATATAAAAATAAATAAACTCTTTTATTGCTCTGTATTTTAAAAATTATTATTAATCATTATTAAATGTGCAAGAAATTTTACAATACAAATATTTTTAATTTTATTATTTTAAAATTAATAAGACTCTTGAAAATTTTTAATTATTTTTTTTTTTATTTGCAAATTCATTTGAGATTTATCAGGCACATGCCATGACATTTGTAGTGAAATAAAAAAAAAGCACCGCCTACCTGTCCATTACAACAAAAGCCCATTTGGTCGAATTTTTTTTTTTTTTTTTTAATAATTTAGAAAAAAACAGCCAGTATCCATAACATCTTTTGAAATGCAAGAAATGAAAGATGCCACGCCTCTACCTCCCTTTATTTAAAATTTTTTTTTATCTATTTATTATTATTATTTTTTCTAGCTGTAAAAATGTATATTTTTTGTAGCGAGAAGATTCGTTTCATCAAGGGAAGACAAGCGCCATGCTTTTATTCTCAGGGTAATTAAGTCTGGTAAACTGGTTTCACGTGACCAAAATGTCAGTTCACGGGATATTACCACGTCAATTGACTACAAACTAAACAACGACAATACCTTCGTGTTACCTGTAACATACATAGAGGGAAGTTTATAAATAAGAATTATAAAAAAATAAAAAAAAATTAATAAAAGTTGAATAAAAATCATATCGAAATAACCAAGAAATACCCGGAAATTTCGTGGAAGTTGACATTGATTGACGTTTTACAGACATTCCCAATTATTATAAATCTACAAAAAAAAAATAAAAATAATAATAATGACATAAATAATAATAAAATAAAATCATTTAAGTGTTTCGTTTTAAATTTATTTTTCACTTGTATATATCTTTTTGATCAACTACCTGATGCAATCAAATTTATTTATTTTTTTTTTTCATCATAAAATATTTCACAAGAGCATATCAAACATAAATTGACTCGTTATATTATTTAGTTTTTAAAATATTTTATAATTTTCATAATTTATAATTTATAAGCTACAGTTTAATTGGATAATATTTATATTATTATTATCATCTTATTTAAAACAAGAAAAATAAATAAATACAACTGTGGTATTTAAAAAATAATGTTAAATTCATGTTGAATTATTTAATTTAAATGTATTTAATCTTTTCATCAAAAAGTTTTTTAATATTATTGTTTTGTATTTAATAGCCAAGTTGTTGATAACTATTTAATATTTAAACACTTGCTTTGTAATCATTCGACTGAATGAGGCGCGATAGTTTGTGATATTTCGTGATAGTAAAAATCATTAAATTCAAAATTTGTTTCTAAATTTACAGTCAGACATTTTGGATTGATATTTTTTTTTTTTTTTTGCACTGGGTCTGTCAAAATGTCAAAGCATGTTGTTGATCAAAAAGTTTGATTATGAAAAATTCATCACACAAGTTGGCATTTCAAATGACCCAGTGCGCAAAAAAAAAATTAAAAAAAAAACAATTTGTAAAGGTATATAAAAGCACGAATTTCGAATTTGATTTTTAAATTTTTTTATTGCAATGTTGAGTCAGTACTCCATGTGAGTCATGTTAATAAATGACTCGTTGAAAATTGCAGATTTGCAGAGAGTTATATCATCGCTCAATTGGTCAGTGAATATAACCCTTGTAATTTTTGAATTTTATAATGACTATTATAATTTTCTTTATTGTTTTACTGTCTAACAAGTTGGTGGTTAGTGAAATAATTTCAAAAAGCATTTCCGTCTATATAATATAGCTTTTTATACATAAACTATATTATACTGAATATATTTCTTCTATTGTCTAGTCGTGAGAGTTTTCTATTGTTTCTTAAATTTATAGTTTCACGGGAAGTTTCGTCGCGCCCCGAGTGAGGTACTGTGCGGGTGGGTGCTTTCATCTCTTCCTAAAAGAAAAAAAAAAAAAAATAACAAGGAAAAAAAACATTTAAAGACTGTGTAGAGAGTGAAGAGCGTAGAAAAAAAAATTAAAAAAAAAAAAAAACATAAAAAGATAGATAGATATTCCATTCTTTTTTTCCCCCTTTTTTCTTTGCCCCTTTCGCGGCTATCCTACAGGCGATAATTACTACTTCACCAAATTATTTATGCCCGAAATAAATCAAGTGAAAGCTTAATTGCTTTCCTCGAATCCGATAATACGTTGCGTGTACGCAATTTCACGTTTTTCTTTTTATCATTATTTTTTTTTTTCATTAAAAAATTAATTTTTCATGAAAACACAAAAAATACAAATAATAAAATTTATTTATTAAAATTTATTTATTTTTTTCTATTAGATAATAAATAATAATACTTCATTATTTTTATTACTTTCACAGTGACACTTTGCTGTGAAATATAATTTTTCAATAATTCAATTTAAAAGCAATAAAAAAAAATATTCAATAAATATAATTTTTGTTTAATTAAAAAAATTTAAAATATATTTTCTACAAATAACAAATAAAAACCCATAAAGATATAGGTAAAATAATTTTTTTTGAATTTTATTAAATGGGTAATTAAAGTTGGTATGAATTTGATGAAACTGTCATTTTAAAAATTATGTATACTGATTGAAGTAACAAGATAGTTGTATAAATATGTATAATAATTATGGGGGTGTATATGAGGATGACCTTGGTAGATACACAACATGTAACTATAATATAATAAACATAACTCAATATTATTATTTTAATACAATCATTAAAGCTGATCTCTTATTACAAATTATTACATTATTTATTTTTATTTATTAATTTTGTTTGAATGCTACACATGTTTCAAATATTAGATTCATTTTCATTTCACTGGTATATAATCATTGCACATAAAATTCACTCCATCAGTTTCATACCAATATAAACTTATATTACACATTTATTTGTAATGACTTGGTAATTATGTTAGCATGAGAAACGGCAAATAACAAAAGGCTTGTTGATTACAATGTTCTCCTCTCTTCGACACAATTATATTATTTTTAAATTTCAAAGAATGATATAAATAATAATAAAAAATTTTTTTTATATTTTCAAGATCAATCTATACAACTATAAATAGAATCTGGATTTATTCATGATGCATTGCCATGTAGACAAGAGTCAGTTGGACAGAAAAAAAATATATATTATATAGATAGAAAAATAGAAAAAAATAAATAAAATAGAAAACTAGAAGTAAAAAAATAATAAAAAGAGACAGGAGCTTTTGAAAAACATTGATGGAGATTGGAGCCAAGCATTGGCAACAGGTTTTCACCCCCCCTTTTATAGCCAACCCTAGAGTATCAAAAGACTTTTCTGAAAACGTTGACTTTTCTTTATTCTCATATGGGACTACTCAAACATTGGCTTTTATATTTGAATCTTTGAAACTCTATCCAATGTTGAAAAAAAAAATTAAATATATAGGCTGTAGATGAAGTATATAAATGTTAGCGATGCATGTTTTGCGGGAAAACCGGTTTAGTTTTTCTCTTTTCTTTTTTAAATTCTCTCTACCCTTACATACTTTTAAATCTTTTTTTTTTTTTTCTTTCTATTTCTCCCCTTTCGGACTAATATTACCAAGCAGTTTTAAATTTTCTTCCCACGCTTGTGCCTCATTTTTTTTTTTATCATCGATATATAGATATGCACTTAAAAAACTGAACATATGTTTTATCTTTTTCGATAATATTTTAGTGGCTTAAAAACATTATATTATTTTCGTTGAAATGTATAATAAATTTTAATATAAATTTATAAATATTATTTGAATTATTTAATGATAAAATATTGCTTAAAAATACTTGAGTAATGTTATGAATTATAATTAAAGAAAAAAAAAATAAAATCAGTGAAAATTTGATATATTGAATATTTTGAATAATACAAGTCAACATGAATAAAAAAGAAAATAGAGGACTAAAATCGACCCTCGCAATGTTGAAGCTATAGCTACCCTTATACAAGGTCATAATTTAGCTACTTGCTCAGAGTGATATGAGAGGCCAAAGAGGAGGGTAAACACCTTGGGCGAGGTGAGCCATTAGACTCGCTCTTCAGAAAAATAAATCTTCACTTCTAAGAATTTTATTTTCTATCTTTTTTTTTTTTTTTCTCCTTACATTTATGGGCTTTTTTCTTAGTCGCGAAAAAAAAATAACAGTTGAAAAGTGTGTTGTACTAGCACCCCTCTAAGTGAAAATGACCCTGAAACTTTTATTTTATTTTATGAAAAATGTCTGTGTTTCTTTTCATCGTAAATTTTTCTTTTTTTTTTCTTTTTTTTTTTGTATTTCTTTTTGGATATATATCCGTGAAAATGTAAAGAATGATTTATTTATTTATTTTTTTTTTGAAGTTTATCCTTCAAAAAGATATAAAACATGTGCCTTGCAAGTTGCAACTTGCAACTACTTGTTATCAAATTGTCCTTCAAATTCTTGAACATGAAAAAATATTTTCATAATATTATTAAATTTTTTTATCTACTTAACTGAACCTCATATATTTATATTGCATTTCTGGTTAATAAAAAAAATTCCATTGCATATTAAATTTTTTTAAATTTATAAAAAAATATAGAACAAGCAAACGAAAAATTATTAAATATTGAAAATAATAATTATTTAATTGATATTAATCTATTGGGTATCTCGATGATGAATTTAAAAAATGACAACATGATGAAATTATGATATACTAATTCAAAATATATTTTTTATTGCCAAGGCATGATAATAAAATTAAAAAAGTAAAAAAAAAATTGATTATTCATGATAAATATCCAAAAAATAATAGAACAAACAAATAATGACAAAAAAAAAAAAAATAATTCGATAAATTTAAAATAATTTTAGGTAACATAATTTCCCTCAATAAATAAATACAAAAATAATAAAAATAAATTCTTGAAATATCTATTTTATAATACCCAATACCGAATAAAGTAATCTCATTTAAATGAAAAATTCGTAGAATCCGGTGAAAAAAAAAAAAATAAATAAATAAATAAAATCCATGACACTGAGCGCATATAAAATTTTATTTATCTGAAGGTCATGGAAGTATATATGAATGCTCAAAAAGCCTCATATATAGCTGTGGACAATCGGTGGCATTGTTAGCTTTTTTTTGACTGTGTGAAAATTTTAAATGCATATGCTGATGACACGATGAATAATATTTACTTCCGGCGAGTAAACTGCATCCGGTATTGTGACAGATTAATTTTTTTCTTTTTTTGCAATAGGCTGAAAATATACTTAAGCATGTTTTGCCAAAAAAAAAAAACATACTAAAACGACACCAGCTGAGACAGTTGCTCTAATGTAATATTTTATTTATTATTTTCTTTCAAAAATAGTTTCCAATATCGTGATGATTATAGTGGAACATTTTTATTCTATTATCCAACTCTTTTCTTGAAAATAACATTGAATTGTAATTCTTCATAATAGTCTCACATACAGTAGCAATTTAAAAAAATTGATAATGAAAAAAAAAAAAAAATTACAGGTTGTCGAATTGTGGTTTTGATGGGGTGAAAAAATATTTCAACAAAAAAAAATTACATGTCACTATTTAATAAAATTTGAGTTATTCTTGGTCGACATTTAAACTCTTACATTATTCAATGTGTTGCTTCAAGGCCAAATTAAGAGAATCAATAGTGGTTTTATTATTTCTTTTTATATACACATATGAATAATTGTGTGCGTGTGTGTGTGCGTGTGTCGATGCACCACACGTGGCCTGATTGTGACTGTTGCAATTTTACCCTCGCCACGTGGGAGCACATTTTCCTTCCGGTTGCACCTTTTACCTACTGATTTCTTCTTAATGCTCTCACAATTTATGTTTTTTTTTTTCTCCAAATTTTATTGTCAACCGTTGACCCAATTTGTTTGAATTTATTTATATTTTAATTAGGTGGTTATTTTCTTTCTATTTATAGATTTTAAATTTCCTGAAAATATAATGAAACAAATTTTTAAAAAATGCATGTTTCTGGTGCTTGATGAATTTATTAATCGAGCAAGAAAAATATTTTTCACGTAAATATAATATAAATTATAAAATAGATATATAGAAAATAGATAAGAGATGTGAGCTTTATAAATCAGGCGAATATAAGAGTCAAGTAGTTTCAAGGATCAAATAGATAAGCACTAAAATGAATAAATAAATATTTATATCAAGTGAATGATATAAATTCATCATCAATATTATATCATTAAAATTTAGAGAAAAAAAGCACTTGTTATTTTCGGGCAAATGTTTTCAGAAATGTTTATAAATATTGGGGTGGTAAAGGAGAAGAAAAAGAATACCGACTGGAGATGAAAGATTCATGCCGAGAAAAAAATTGTAAAAAAAAGAAAATAAATTTTTTTAAAAAAGACCTTGGGGCATCATCCATGCACCTATACAAACATACGCATCTTGAAGAAAAGCAAATATTTTGTTGTGATGCAAGAGTATGAAAGTTTTTTTTTTTATATTTTTTATTTTTTTTTTTATAAAAGCTTTTATTTTTTATTATTATTTTCATTTATTATTTATTATTTTTCATTCAAGTACAAGTAGGCAAAAAACTGACAAAAAAAAAGATGTTTGCTCTTATTTTCGTGAGTAAGCAATGTTTAATATGCACTTTTCATTACAAAATATTTTCAACATATATTTTATTAAAATATTTTTTGGATAAAATATAAATGGAAAAAAAAAAATTATATTGTACAATTTTCTCGACAAATTAATATGACGTTTGTATTTTGATAAATCAAATGAAAAAAAAAAAAAAATTAAATGCCTCAATTTACCAAGCATAAAAATTGAATCATATATTCATTCTTTTATTTCTATGGAGGATGTGAATTTAGATTTTTTTTTTTTTAAAGAAATGTATTAAAAAATTTATATATTCCTCTTTTTGTAACGCCTCGTAAAAGACAACAATGGCAACGAGTCTTGCAGGAAAACACACATACATCCTAACAAAGTAGAAAAAAATGAATAAAAAAAAAAAAAAAGACAGAAACAGATAAAGCAAGAACACGATTGTTCGACAATAGCCAGGTCTTGGTTTTTTCTTCAGTCTCCAAAACCGAATGAGATTTCTTGTCGTATTTGGAACACTCAAAACCACCCGCGTTGCACTGTACCAATCTCAATAGCAAATAATAACCTCCCTAAAAAATAAAAAAATAAATAAATTCATCCACAATACTCTTACCAATATAGTTACTTCACTTGCGACCAAATCGGATGAGCCGGATGAATGTGAAAACTCTCATTATATTCATGAAAAATAAAACAATAAAAAATCTCTATTTTATCCTAATAAAGTGACGAAAATTTAAACATATAAAAATAAAATTCTAAACATTATTTACAACACTTTATAAACATTTAAAAAATAAAAAATTTATTAAAAATTAATAATAAATATAGTGAAATCAATAAAAAACATATATTTTATTTTAATTGTTATAAAAAAAATATTTTTTCATTCATTGGAGTATTTAAGATTAAAAAAAAAATATATTTTCAGTTGATTTTTATTCTTGGAAAATGTTTAGAGGATGATGATCGTATACACGATATCTCTGGCAGCACATATATAAGAAAGAATGCAGCACCGGGTTAAATAAAATAATAATAAATAAAAAATAAAGGGGGCAAAAAAGTGAGGTAGATTAAATGTTGGATGAAAAGTAGAAAGAGTGAATGAGAGTCAGACATGCTGTGTATACCGGAATATTCATTAGTAGACCGTCGATTTAAAGGCGATTTAATTACTAGTTCGTCTACCGTTAATTAATTCAACCGATAGTTTGGGCGTGATTAAATCTTTTATTTTATATTTTTTTATACCTATAAACGTAGTTCATACTTGCCTCTGTATATAAATAAACCAACGACATTAAATTGTCTCGTTTACAAATTTTAATTATTCATTACATTTTGTCATACATAAAAAAAAAACAAAAAAATTAATTTTTTATATCTATAAACAATATAATAAAAACAAAATATATAAATAATAATTACAGGACTTTTTTTTTATAATTTAGAATAATATATTGTTATTATTTTTAAATTATGTCAGGCACAAGACGACACCGCGTGTCCTTCCTCAAGATAAATAAAATTCGTCGCGTGATGTATATAAAAACAACCTAGACAATTTAAAAAAAAAATATATCCTAAAACAAGAATATAATCAGTTGAAAAAAAAAAAAGATTCTAATCATTTTTTTATTTTATTTTTCAATTTGAGAGGGACTGAATCATGATGATGATGATCAACACTCATTTCTTGTTTTTTTTTTTTTGGAAGCAGTTAAATCTGTGTTGGTCATCAACTGGTCCATCAGCTGGAGTGGATCAATATACATATTGTTGCACCAATCAATCATTTATAATATTATACAAATGAAAATAAATAAAAATAGTTTTATTTTTTGTTTTATTATTTAAATTATTTGAGGAAAAAAAAAGGTTATTAAACTACGTTTTGTGTTGATGTACGCACATGAGAAGCTGAGTATATATTATAATAATTTATACTGATCAAAGACAAGAGGGTAAGAGGTACATGCACATGTAAACATTTAAGACAATGCCTGTCACCTCATGGCTCATTCATGCCAAGACACTCAACACCACAAAATACCGACTACCAATTTTATTAAATCCTACAAATAACATGGATCAAGTTCCAATTTTTAGTGTTCATTTTTATTGAATTTAAAATTTTTATATTTTTATATTTCCTTGTCATTAATAATGCTGGATTTTACGTGAAATTAATTTTTATATTTAATTTATTTTGTTGCAAATACAAGCAATGAATATATATTGATATTTAAAAAAAAAAAAATAAAAGAAAAAAAAATATTGTATGACAGAATGTTGTATTGTGCAAGTGTGAAAATATATACAATATATTTCACCCCCTGAGAATGTAATACTTCCATTCATCCAGGCTTACTAAAATCCGTATTTTTTTTTTAAGAATAAGAGAGTGAAGAGGTTGCTGGTATCAAAATTGAAAGAATGAAGATTTGCTAGTTTCATGCATTATATGCAGCAGGACTAAATGTTTTTTTTTTTTTTTTATTTGCTTTTCTAGTTCTTCTTTTTTATTTTTTTTATTTTATTATTTTTTTTTCCATTTGTATTTACTGGCGATTTGGCGCCTGAGGCGATCAGCAAACGACGTGACGGGATGAAAAAAAATATATAGAGAAAAAAAAAGGTGTGGCGAAGATTGGGGGAGGAAAAATTTAGAGGGGATGAATACACATCGACATTCCACGAACACCTATTCATCAAAATGATGTTGCTCTCAATATAAGTAAATACTGCAAATACGAAAATCAACGGTGATTTTTTAAAAATTGAATTTTATGGATGTATAAATTTTTTTTTATTAGCACCAAACTACTGTGCATCTGCAGTATTAAAACCACTGTAAACATACTCATAATAAACACAGCTTTTTATATATAATAATTAGGGCAAAAAAAAGCTCGTATATTGAAACCGAATTAAATTTATTTTTATTTAGATAATCTTTTTTTTTTTTTGATTAGTTTTGTTGATTGTTTAAGAAAAAAATTTGGTTTTTGATAATTATGCTTCAATAAAAATACGTAAAAAATATATTTGTATTTTTTTAAATATTAAAATTTTATGATTCTTACAAAGATAATAAGATAAATTAAAATATGTCAGTAATTTAAAAAAAAAATAAATACATTCAAGGTTAAATATTTTTATACATATATAATTTTTAAATTTACTTGTTATTCTTATCGTAGACGTAATAAATATCAAGTCGTAATCTAAAATTTCATGAGGTATATTAAAAAAAATTCCATACTTTTGTAAATACATAAAATTAAAAAAAAAAAAAAAAAAATTATATGCTGACTTGAAAAATTTATTATAAAAATATATATATTTACTTTATGAATTTTAATTTTTTTAAATACAAATTTTCTAATTGAATTTTTGAATTTTTTATATTTAAATCTATATAAATTTAATTATTTTTTTATATATAAATAAATATATTAAAAATTTTTGATATTTAAAAAAATCAATTTACTCGTTAAAAAATTTACGACTATTTTGTTTTTCGTTGTTGAATTTAATGTACAATATGCATGTAATATTTTTTCCTTGTAATGTAAAACAGGCAAACCTGGTTTTCATCGTGTGAATTTAAAAACTAAGCATAAATATAAAAAAAAAAACAATAAAATCGTGTTGTTTGCAAAATGGAAATTATTGTTTGACATGACCACCTGAGCTGTAACCTCACCTTGGACAAGTTCAAATTCCCCTGCACAAAAATTTTATTATAATTTTATTTAAAAATTTGATAATAATAGTATACTCTAAATATTTCCACTTTTTAAATTATCTATATACACACAAAAATCTATAAAAACTTTTATTATTATTCAAACTAAAATTTAACATTTTAAAAAACAAAAAAATAATATCGATCAACATTAATTTGTGAATAATAATAATCAAATACATTATTACAAAATATTTATTATTTTAACAATGTATACTCAAAGTATATATATAAAAAATAAAATAAAAAAAAATTATATATTCATCAATAAGATATAAAAAAGAGAATATTCAGGTGGTATTTGTAGGATGGTTTGGAGTAAATCTTTACCTCGTGAGAGCCCACGCAGAATGATTCGTTGGTACGATAAGAACCATTCGCGTCTGATGCTTTATTTTATTTTTTGCCAGAGAACAATAATTATTGTTCTCACGGAACAACGTCGTGGCATTTACCATCCTCGTTTTACCATTGCCAAAAATTTCTTGTCGCAAGGCAACATGAGCTAGCATGCTGCAGCGAATCACTCGCCGAAAAAAACTTGGCAAAAAAAATAAGAATAAAATGTAAAAATAAATGAAATAAAAAAAAAAAAAAAAGACAGAACAAACGTTTTAGTATATAGAATATAAGCATGGTAGTGTGTACGCCAAATTCCACAACTGCAACATCGATAAAACTTTTATATACCTATATAAGTTTATATGCCAAGTTCAATCTCACTTTCTGTCTTTCTTTTTATTCCTTCACTTTCACTGTATACATATAGTTTTCATTTCACTTTCAGTCTTTTATTTCATCTACAGTTTCGCTTAAATAACATATATATATAAACGAATATAATAACAATAATAATGAATAAAAAATAAATTAAAAAAATAAAAATCACGATCGCCAAACGGGTTTTTTTTCGGAGGTATGAGTCACTGTTTATAATGACGTACAGCCAATGAGAAAATTTAAAGATGCAGTGGCAACATTCAAAAATACATCTCATATTATAATCATCACTCAATTTTTAATATCAATAAATTATAAATATATTTTTTAAAAATTTAAAAAAAAGTCTAATTAAAATTTTAATAAATAATTTTACAATTATTTTTTAGTAAATTTAGATTTTTTGTCAAGCAAATTAAATTCATAACATGTTAATATATAAAAATTTTATATATTTTTTTTTAATGAACTTGTTTTTGTAGATGAAAAAAAAAAATATATGTATTTGTATATTAAAAAACATTGTAATTTAAATTTTAAATTAAATTTATAAAAATTATTTTTATTATTCTTGTTTTAAATACATTAAAAATTTATTTATTTTTATTTTTTTTTTTTCTTGAAAAATGATAATATTTTTAATAGCAGTGTACGTGTATATAAATGAATATTTATTTATTTATTTATTTTTTTTTTTAATAAATAAAAAAAATTATTTTTTAAATTATTCCATATTTCTGGTATGTCTGATGTATTATTGATTTATATTACTGAATGAATTATTCATTTCATTTTCAAATAATTGCATTCTTTGGTAATACAAATTTTTTTTTTATATAAAAATATTATTTAATCAGATTTTTATTTGTGAGAAAAAGGTAATATTAAAATTTATATCGATAAAATTATTTTAAAAAAAATAAAAATACTTGTCATAATTTACGACTTATCATGAAAATTTATTCTGTCATCTGAAGAGAGATGGATGTTGTTAGCTAAGGGAAAAAAAAAAAAATGATCCTAATCCACTGAATATCGTGGGAGTTAAAATCGTAGTAGAAGAAAACAAAAAAAAAACATACAAATATAATAACAACAATAAAAAAACAAAAATAGTAAAAAGGACCACAAAAAATAAAGAAAAAAATTTAAAAAGGTACCGTTATGCTCGTCAACCCTTTATTAAATCTTAGGTTACCATTGTTCCAAATCACCTTGAACAACAAACGAGGTAAAAAAAAAAATATATTTTAATCGAAATAAAAATTGAAAGAAAAAATCAAACAAAAACAAGAAGATTTTTGTTAATTAAAATAACATTGAAAATACAACGAAAAATAAAAAAAAAAAAAAAGAATATTAAAAAATGATTTATTGTTGTTGATTTATAGTGTATAAAAATTAACGAGGTAATGTTTATCACTGAAAAATAAGTTTGTATAAAAAATTATGTACTATATATAAAATCATTACCTGGCTTATCACTAATTTCTCACCTCACGCTCAACGATCCTCAGTACGCCTTAACGAGATCAAATTATATACATTAAGGCATCACAAAGTACAATCAACTCTTCTCATGTATAAACTTTATGATACAGAATTTTTTTTATACATCAACTTTAGTGATCCTGATCAAATATTCAAATACATTTATAATGTAAAATTAAAATTAAAATTAATGAATAAATAATGAATAAAAAATTAAATTATTCAGCTTGTTGACTGGTATTAATTCTTGGCCAGGCTGTTGTAAATATACTTGTCAATTTTTTTTTTTTTTTAATAAATAAATAAATAAATAAATAAACATAAATAAGTAGTTTGTAAATTTTCATAAAGAATATATTTTTATTTATTTATTATTATATGTTTACAAATTATATTGAATAATAAAGCCTTTTTTTTCAATTTTTCAATATAAAATAAAAACAAATCTCGGGTTGTTTAAAGATCTACTTTATTATATACCGTTTGTTGACTTTTTTTTTTTTTTTCTTTTATATTTGACCTTTTTTTTGTCATACGACAGTTTTATTTTGTCCAGGCAATGACACCTTTAGTCCCAAAATGTTATATTTATGATCCTCAGACCCTCAGGTATGGACCAAAGCGCAGTTCTAACACTTCACTCGATTAACAGAAAAAAAAAAAAAAAAAGAAGAAGAAGCGTGAAAAAAGGTACGTCCCGCAGGTATAGTAGCCTCTTATGGTGAATTTCATTGCGACAGGTTGCATCCTCTTGCGTGTATCGACCTTTTGCCACCGTTAAAAATAAAAATAAAAAACACAGTAGTTTGTATATTGTATTTCTCTGACTGTCAAAAAATAGAAAAACACATGCAGAGGGATCTGTCAATGACCTGTTGACAACGTAACATCGGTTGAGCTGGTCAGTCATTAATATGAAAATTTTTCATAACTTATATTATTCATCATTCGATTGACATAGTTAATCACCTCAAATAACGTTTTTTTAT